>NW_024885122.1:1149164-1247084 GCF_019232065.1 Centrocercus urophasianus | reverse complement strand
CTCCTCTCCTCTCCTCTCCTCTCCTCTCCTCTCTCTAGTCATATGCTATGTTACAAAACACATCTCCCCTCCTGCATGCTCAAATGCCTTTGCCTATTGCAAAGATCCCTGAGGTCTATTATGTAAGTCAGTGATGGTTTGCTAAGACAGAAGAACATCTGCAAGAAATATGAGAAGTAGCACTGTTCCTTTCTGAGGTAAACTCAAATCTGAGAGAGCATCTCCCTACTAAAGCAGCGGAGAGCCCTGCAAACAGCTCAGCAGGGGCTGTGACACCTCTGAACGCCGCCTGGTCCCTGAGACCTGCTTCCTTTCTTGAAGTGGGTGGGAGGACTCAGCTGAGTGTCTGTGCCTATGTTCTTCAGCCACTACACCAACACTCCCCTCTGGCCTCCGCCAGCCGTTATCCCATCTCTGGGAACCCTGCACCCTCTGCCACACAGCTGGTGGGGAGGCAAGAGAGCTGCCCCTACCCTACAGCTCTGCTCTTTTCTTCAGCCCATGTCCCCCCTCACCTCACGCACCCCTGCAGAGCAAAGCCCCCCTCGTGCCCCAGGCCTGCCAGTACTTGGTGGCATCACACCACCGTGCCCCCCGACCTGTGCCTACCTAGTATCAGCCAGGGGGCAGGGATGGATCAGTCCTTTGTAAGCTCCAGCAGGGCAGCCCCAACCACTGCCACTGTCATGGTGGCAGTGAGAGGCTATGTGGGCTGCATGTTCCCAAGTGCAACGCCAGGGTCCCTGGAGACTCCTCACTGGGGCTGCTGCAGGTCTCCCACATGCTCAGATTTGCTGAGGCAGCCTTGCTCTGCTTGGCAGCTTCTCTATTTCCAATTGTTCCTCTTCTGCATTGAGGTGATTTCTCTAGAATAAGACTTCTGTTTGAAATGTGTCTGCAAAACAGTTACTGATCCTATCTTTTCTCAAAGGCGTATGTGGAAAGCATGGAAGAAGCTTCACAGTGTGGCTGTTACTGCTGTTACTCTGCTTGGGAAATTGTGCTGCAAACTTTGGCACTGAGGGCTCCTCTGCCATGATCCGACTCTTCTGTCCTCAGCCCTTTGTCCACAATCCTTCTGATTTTTCCCTTGCCGCCCTCATTGTTCTGGATCTGTTGAGCTCCAGCTCCTCCTGCCCAGAAGGAAGACTGTGGTTGCCTATGTGCTTGTCCTCCCCCTGCACCTCCACAGACCACTTTGGGATTTATGTGTGGGAAGCCAGCACTGAAATCTGAGGTCTCACTTGGCCTGGCAGTGTCAGCACTGGAGGAGCCAAGGTAAGCTTCATGCACAGATGATCTTGCAGAATTGAGAAGCACTTCCTCACTGTTGGTTTTTGTTGAGGAGCATCTTGGTAGAGATGCCACAGCAAAATCGCAAGAGGGACGATGCCTTTCCATCAGCCATCCCCTGTATCAGAGTACTGCAGCTGATGGTAAACCACCAAGCAAGGTGTTGAGCTGTACCCAGAGTATTAGGGGAGTTCCAAGTAATGGCCACAGCCTGGCTGGATGGTTGCTGTCATCCTCATTTCCTCTTCTTCTTCTTTTTTTTTTTTTTTTTTTTTTTTTTTAACAGAGAATATTACTTTTTTTCTGTAGAAAAAGCTCTTCAGTATAAGCATATTTATTGTTTCTCATGTGCACCCTTCTACCCTCCAGTATCTTTCACAAAAGACAGTGACACAGGCAATCACCATGGCACAGTGGGCCAGCGGTGATGTGTGTAACATGCACAAAGGGTTTATAACTTCTTGGAGTGGCTGACAGGGCTGTTGAAGTGGCCAGGATTTACTGAAGTAAAGACTTAGTGGGCTCACCTACAGGAGCCAGACACACCTGCTGGCAGAACAGGCTGATGCCTGGACCCTTTGTTGGTAGCAATGGGTGGGCACTGTGGCCCCACTGTGTGGTACTCCAGCAGCACATGCTTCAGCAGGACATATGGACACCTCCCCAGCTGCTGATGGGCACAACAGCCTTTGAAGAGCATCTGCTGGTGCTTACTGCCCGCGTTTGCTGCTGTGTTGCAAACTGGGGACTTTCAAGGTCAAGTGATGTGATTATCCCTGATCTTATGATGCTGCTTTTACCACAGAAAGTGACAGACTAGTGATGTTCCTATCCCTGTTTTTGGAGATAGGATATTTTCATGCAATTACAATATTTTACAAACTGCAGGGATTTGTCTGTGAAAGGTGAGATCATTACTGTAAAGAAAAAGACTGCACTAGAGCAAGGTGCACTTTGGCAGCACTACAGCCATTTGTCTGCGTTCTCTGCGAGGTGTTGAGTATGATATGCACTATCTTGCACATGTCTTACATGTCTCCATGCAAGCCACCAAGAGCAGCATCACGGTTCCAGGAGGCTGGTGTCTAGGCAACTCAGTTTCCAGCACTACAACAGACTGTTGCTTGAGTTTAATCCTCACAATGCAGACAACTTTGCAGGGGCCTACTGGATTTGGCCAGGAGCAAGATCTGCTCCCCAGTAACATACATGCATAACATGCGTGCAGCACAAGGCACATGCCCTGCCATTCCTCTTCCACGGCCGTAGGAGGCCAAGGCTGTGCTGTGATCATTGCCAGAGTTTGTCCGTGCCACGTTGATGGCTTCAGGTTGCAAGTTCAATGGAGCACCACACCAGTGCTCCTTCTTTCTTGGTCAATTGGAGCACAAAGCTGTGCTTACAATTATCTATTTATTTACTTATTTATTTATTTTGCTTTTGTCTTTAATATCTCCCAGCATCTTTGAATTTGATAGTGACCTGGCAGATTCTCAGCACTCTTCATGAAGCATGCCTAAGCCATCATGTGAACAACCTCCAGCTATTGTCATGGAGCTCACTTAGGCATAAGCTTATTGCCATGTCATTTCCATTTTCTTTCTTTTCCTCATGTTAATGATCTCTCCCTCCCTAATCCCATTTGATGAGAGAAAGAAATGTACAATTGATTCACTCGGCATTTCAAAATGAGAGGTCTCTCCGGTCCTTTATGGAAAATGGTAATTATCAGACTTAAATGTAATGGCTGGTGGATTGTACATCAGGGGCTGGTTTGGAGGTGGGCAAATGCATTTAGCCCACAGGGCAGATTCCCAGTAGCCCAGCAAATAATCACTCAGCAATGAGAGCCCTTACTGCATCGAGCTCCTCCTGTGTGCTCTGCCTGCCCCTCACTGGCTATGGGAGCCACATTCATGGGCACTGCAGAAGAGGTGACTGAGCAAAAATGGCATATGCAAAGGCTCACAGCTGCCTGTGCTAACAGAATCCTGTGCTTCAGCCATCGGGAAATACCACCTCCTTCCCAAGTCTTTCTACCATCTCACTGCTCTCTTGAGCTGGCTGTCCAGAGTCCAGGACCTTGGAACAATAGACAAGGGATTCTCGTTCTCCTCAGCGTGGTCTGGTCGGGTCTTGCACTATGCCGCAGTGACAGTGCACATTTTATCATGTGGCATGCCCAAGTCTTCATGGCCTGACACGTTGCACTTGATGGAAGGACATCCTGGCACATGGATCTCTGCAGGTTAATTGTCTTCTGGTGCAGAAATCTGACTTTTTTCACCTTTCCTGACCTATGTCTTCATGCAGCCCCTTAGGAGTGCAGGACTCGCACTTCCAATACAAACCCGGATGTTTTTCATATCACTTATTTTCATCTTCTTGTTTCCTCACATCCTTTCTTCCCCACTAGGAATAGTTTTGTTTTTTTCCTTTTACCCAGATGTGCTCCAGGCTGATGACCTGTCTCAGAGATGGGCTCACCTTGCTTGAGCCACTGAATAACCCTGGGATTTGGGTGAAGTGAGCTGTAGGACTCAGGTTTGCATCAAGAAACTAATCTTGGCTTATCTCAGATCTCCCACAGCACCCATCTGTCAGGATGCTCTGTTCTCAGGAGACCTTGTATGTTCTCTAAGTCCTGCAGAACATACAAGCTGTGGTTCAGAGAGAAAGAGGAGACAGAGGAAGTGCCATTTTCCCTAAGTGGGGCCTGCACTCTGGCATTGTTGGACTCTGTGTTCCACTGCTTAGCAATACATTGCCAAAGAAAAAACATTATTTTGATCCCTAGGGCTTCTCTGGAGTATTGCAGAGCAAACTGGAAATTCACCAGGATGCACAAGGAATGCCTGGGAAGCACTTGAAGAGCAGCTGATTGGATCCATATTATGGGTCTTAAATGCTATCCTTGTCATCTCACTGTTATGGCTGTTGCCCATGTCTTTGTGCTCAGGCATGCATTCAGATTTCTGTAGGCATTCACTCCTGTCTCTTTGCCTGTGCAATAACTTATAACTCCTGTTTAAATTCTTCTCATTTTCACAATGTAATTAGGCGGACAAACGACCTTTGGTCTGCATTCAAAAGGCAATTAACCGTGCTTTTTGCTTCACGGTTGTTTTTTAATTAAGACTCGGTTAATGGCTGTTGTCCTTGGCAGAAAATAAGGGCCGGGACATGTATGGGCTGCTCCTGGTCTGCACAGGGCTGAGAGGGGCTGCCCTGCCTCGCCTGGTCCCCAGGAGGCAGCAGGACCCACAGAAGTGGCCCAGAAATGCTCCCATTGGCTCCGCACTTCATTCCCATCTTCTGTCCTTTGTAACCAGGGCCATTTCGTCTGTCCTGGGGGTTAAGGTAACTGGTAGAAGTGCTACACAAGTGGGTTTTTGCCCACTGTTCCTTGTTCAGGTCTGTGAGTATTCCCTGGCACTTTCCTATGGGACTGGGGAAGTTGCACCATCCCTAGCAGGCTCTGTCCCTAACCCCAGCTGCTTTTGGCACACCCCAGCTATCAAGCACCTGTCCCATGGAGACTGGGTGCATGTTATATTTTGTGCACTGTACCAGCATGGCCGAGGATGGAGACCTGCAAAGGGATATGCGCTGACGTTAAGCAACTGTCAAGGGCTGAGAAGATAGGCTGTGAGATCCAATTGCTTCCAAAGCTACTAATTGCTAAATAAATGACAGCAACATCCAAGTGGGGCTGAGGAAGAAATAAGTATTTAAATCCCTCAGACCAAGATATGCGGAACTGCCCTGCTTTTGCATTTCATGCTGGAAAGCTGAGTCCTCTGTATCCCATAAAGAAAGTTCTTCAAGTGAATGATACATGTCAAACAAGGAGGAATAAAAGCATATGGCTGGGATAATGCAGGTGGGCTGGTAAAACATGTGAGGAAAACACCAGCTCCAAGCAGCAGGCTCAGGAACCACGACAAAGCAGTGCTGCACACCAGCCAGTCCCAGGCAAGGACAGACGCAGAGAATTGGGGCATGTCTCTGGCTGCCTGGTCTTAGAGGCAACTCTCTGAGAGAGACTGCACGGGTATCTTTAAGTCCCTGTTTTTGCTCAAATGAAGCTTTCTGTTTCACATACCTGGACCCTGGCAAGGGGACAGACCTGGACTGTGGGAGCTGACCTCCTTAGCAAGTGCAGGGGTTGGCACTGATGGGGCTGGGTGCGACAAGGGCACAGACATGGCAAGTGCCTGCAGGTCACAAACTGATGGCAGTCTGCTAGCTTGGATCAAGGCAGTGCAAAGCACCGTCCTGCACATGTGCTGACATGGTAGTGCGTTCTGGGCTGCTGCCATGCACTTAGTGCCCATAGTCACAGTATGGGAAGAAACTAGTGAGGTAGGGCTGGATCATAGGAGATACAAGCAGCAATGAGTTCTCCGAAGAAGGTATCCTCAAGATTCTTCAGTTTGCAAGATGATAAACCCTCACAGGACTGCTTGGTGGCTGTGCCCTGGGCTGGAACTGGACAGAGATATCTCATGTGCTGCTCCTCTGCATCTCCTCACCTCATCTGCCTGGGACTCTTTCTTATGTCTCACTTGAAGACTGCTGAGCAGAAACGTTCCCCAGGGGAGCTCAAGAGTTTACCAGTCCCAAAGTATCCTGCCAGCATGAAAACTTGTGTTTCTGTGCTTGCTGCACTCTACTGAGAGCTTCCAGGACTGATCTCAAATGACGTGATGCCTGGGCTCTGCTTCTTGCTGGTAAAAATCACGGTTTTTGCATGCAATTTTAGTCCATTCTTGAAATATACAAAGGAGATCACTTTGCAGGCATTTTTTCTATCTTCTGTCCTGCATCCATGTCCATACTTTACACTCTGTGTCACAGAACCATAGAATATCCTAAGTTGAAGGGGACCCACAAGGGTCACCAAGTCCAACTCCTGTCTCCAAACAGGACCATTCAAAATACAAGCCATATTTCAGAGATCGCTCCCTGGGCTCCAGCAGCTCAGGCCGTGCCCGCTGCCCTGGCAGCCTGTGCCGTGCCCGCCTCCCTGTGGTGCGGACCATTTCCCTGAGCCCAGCTGCCCTCCGCTGGCGCAGCTCCATGTCGTTCCCTCTGGCCCTGCCGCTGTCACACAGAGCGGAGCTCAGCGCTGCCCTCCACTCCCTGTGAGGAGCTGCAGCCTCCATGAGGGCTGCCCTCAGCCCCGCTGCTCCAGGCCCAGCAAACCCAGCGACCTCAGCGACTCCTCACGCACACTGTGCCCTCAGTCCCTTCTCCATCTCTGTAGCCCTCCTGTGGATGCTCTCTCATAGCTTTATGTCCTTCTTATGTTGCGGCACCCAAAGTTGCATGCAGTGCTGGAGGTGATGCCACAGCAGGCAGTGCTGGGCCCAATTCACCTCAGGGGACAGTTGGACCTTCTGGGGCATGCTGCTGGCTTAGATTCAATTTTCTGTCAACCAGAACCCCCAGATTCCTTTCTGTGGGGCTGCTCTCCAGCCACTCGTCCTCCAGTCTGTACATGTAGCAGAAGTTGCCCTGTTCTAGGCGTAGAATCTGACACCTGCTCTTGTTAAGCTTCACGTAGTTGGTAATCACCCTCTAATGCGTCAAGATCGTTTCTATGCCCTTCAGGTAGTCAACAGCTTCTCTCCATTTACTATTATCTCCAGACATTGAATGCATTTGAGTCTTGCATCTAGGCCATTAATGAAAACATTAAGAAGAACAGGTTTCAGATGAAGCCCTGGGGAGTTCCACTAGAGTCTGATCTCCAGCCAATTTACTATAACAATATGAGCCTGGTCTATCAGTTAATTATTCACCCATCATATTATGTATTTGTCTAGCTGTTTGATGGGTATTTTGTCCAGAAGGATTCTGTGAGAAGTAGTATCAAAAGCTTTGCTGAAATCCAAAAAGATTACATCAGCTCTCTTCCCTTGGTCAGCTAGGGAAATTTGCTGTAAAAAGAAATTAAATTAGTTAAGCAGGACTTTTCCCTTTTGAACTCATGTTGTCCATGGCCAATGACTGCATTATCTTTCAGGTATTTTTGACAACTCCAGAACAATCCTCTGTAATTTTACCAGGTGCTGAAGCAAGACAGAAAGGTCTATGTTTACCATGGTTTTCTTCCTTATCCTTCTTGAAAATTTGCACAAGGTCTGCCAGCTTTCAGTCATCTGGAACCTCTTCAGGTTCTAGAATTGTTCAGAAATAACTGAGACTCTCAGTGACATCAAACCCGCTCTTAGAGTACCCTGAGGTGAATCCCAGTGTACTGCGTATCATCACAGAATAGCTTTGGTTAGAAGGGACTTTAAAGATCATTGAGCTCCAACCGCCCTGACATGGTCATGGTTGCTCCCCACAAAGTCAGTCTGCCCAGGGCTCCATCCAACCTGACCCTGAATGCCTTCAGGGACGCGGGCATCCACAACCTCTCTGGGCAACAAGTTCCAGTGCATCACCACCATCTGAGTAAAAAATTTCTTCCTAATAAGTAGCCCAGATCTCCTCTTTTCTAGTTTAAAACAGTTTCCCTTTGCCCTGTGTTTTCAGAGTGTGTGAAGTCAGTTCCCTTCTCACCTATAAGCTCTGATGAGAGTGGTGGAAAGCTGCAATGAGGTCTCCCCTCATCCTCCAAGCTAAACAAGCCCAACTCCCACAACCTTTCTTCATAGGAGAAGTGTTCCCAGCCCTCTGATAATCTTCTGGCCCTCCTCTGGAACAACTCCAACAGCTCTGCATCTTTCCTGTGTTGGGTCCCAGGCCTGGACACAGTGCTGTGTCCAGAATGTGTCCATGATGGAGCCTCATGAGGGCAGAACAGAAAGAGACAATCCCCACCCTTGCCCTGCTGCCCCCACTCTGTTGATGCAGCCCAGGCCTTCCAGGCTGCGAGAGCACACTGCTGGCTCATGTCCAGCTTTTCATCCACAGGACCCCCAAGTCCTTCTCCACAGGGCTGCTCTCAATGAGTTCTTCTCCCAGTCTGTACTCACATCTGGGATTGCCTTGACCCAAGTGCAACACTTTGCACTTGGCCTTGTTAAACTTCATTAGGTTTTTCTGAGCCCACTTTTCAAGCCTGTCCAGGTTACTCTGGGTAGTGACCCTCCCTTCTGTTGTGTTAACTGCACCACTTACCTTGATGTCGTCAGCAAACTTGCTGAGGGTACCCTCGATCCCAGTCTGTTGTCACTGATAAAGATGTTGAAGAGCACCAGTCCCAAGATGGATCCCTGAGGGACATCACTCATGACTTGCATCCATCTGGATGTAGAACCATTGACCACAACCCTCTGGCTATGGCCATTCAACCAATTCCTTATCCATCAAATAGTCCAACCTTCAAGTCTATGCCTCTCCAAATTAGAGATAAAGATGTGATGCAGGACCATGTCAAGGGCCTTGCAAAAGTCCAGGTAGATTATATTAGCTGCCCTTTCCTTGTCCACCAGAGCTGTTGCTCCAATACAGAAAACTTCTGTGCACCCAGCTGGAGCAGGAAATCTTGCACAGGTTTGGCATTGACTAGGAGTTAATTGTTCCCATAGCCACTGACCTCTCTTTTTACAAACAACTTTAGGACTGCATCTTTCCTAGTCAGCTCCCTTAGTACCCTTACTTCCTGTGCAAAGACATTATCTTGAATATGCCCTAGGAATTTCCTGAACTTGTTTATATCAACTGTGTGGCATTCCCAGTTAACATCTGACAAATTGAAGTTACCTAGAAGGACAAGAGCAGCTGATCCAGAGATGTGTCTTAGTTCCTCACGGAGTAATTCTGACAGTGTTGTCATTGTGGCTGGGTGGCCTACAGTGAATTTCCACAACAGCATTTGCATTATTTTCTTTTCCCTTAATCTTTACCCAGCAGCTGTCAACCATGTCATCACCAACTGCAAGTTCCATACAGCCCAGCCCCTCCTCACATACACTGCTACTCCCCACTTTCCTTCCCTGCATGTCACTCCTGAGGGTCCGTGACCACTTTAATTCCAGCTTTGCTGGGTTCATACCATGCTGGAGGAAGGACATTTGCTCTACTCTCAAGAGGGCCCTTCCAGCCAGCTGAGGTTTAACAAGCCCTGAAGTTTTCTTTATCCTAAAGTTACTTCAGAGAAGAAAACTGCAGCACTGCCCAGTCCTGTCTTTCTTACTCTGTGGGATGGGCTGTCCCTTTTTCCACCAGTGCTCTGAAGAGAAAGGCTTAGGGATGAATATGAGGCAAAGACTGTTTCTCGTCTTGCAATGTCTTTTAACACTGCATGTGAATCGCATCAAATATTCCTAGGGACAGAGCTTTCATCAGCAAATACAAGATACCAACCAATTAATGAGCATGAGTTAATTCTATCCCTTATTGCATCCTTTGTCTTTCATCTTTCCTCAAAGTCTTCCTCTTATTGGCATTTAATAACCCCATGGTTATTGCCTTCTGCTCCAAGTGTTTGGACCAACCCTGCATGTGATCGGTATATGCAGCTGCTTGATTACAATAACTCAACAACCCCAGCCATCCTGTGCCTTTCTGCAGGCTCTTTGCTTGGTTTTTTTTCCTGTGTACCAGAGGAGCTCTGCACCTCTGCTCCATCACATCTGACTCCAGCTCACTGTAGTCCAGTGGAGCATCAAGAAGAGCTGATGGGAGAGGGCAGCACTGTGTGGGTGGATGGGTGGGTTAATATCCGGCGTGATGTGACTCACACTGTGGGAGCAGACAGGGCCTCATGGATGCTGCCAGCCCTATGCAGTGTGAAAAGGTGGTGGTGGCCCCACAGGTGGCTGCAATGTGGGGATACTGCAGCCAGTAGTAGCTGTGCAGAAGTAGAGGGCTTGGCTCCCCCAGCGTCCCAGGGCCTCCCTTGGAGTAAGGGCTGTTCTCCTTGCGGGTAAGCTGGGTCTGGTGATCTGGTTCGAGCTGAGAGGAGTAGGGCAGCCACCTGTCCAGCAGCCCTTGCCACTGCTCAGACTGCCTGATGGCTGTTTCCAGGACATGCAGTGCTGATCCAGGCCTGCTGCCTGCCAGCCACCAGCAGTGAAACAGTAGATTTGTGTCAGATGTGTGCACCTACACAGTATTTTGCAGTTGTATTTCAAAGTGTTTGGCAAAAAAAAAAAAAAAAAAATGCTGCCCATCACTCCCATGGGAACTGCAGTGGGTACCAATGTTTCTCCAGCATTGCAGGAGGCTGCCCCTCTGTGTGGCCAGCCCTGAGGGGCAGTTCCGTATTTTCATACAGCTGCTGGCCAATGGGAGCTGTGACAGCTAACAACATCAGCATTACCCAGTACTTACATCAGTAAGTGGATATTTCCCCTTAAGGAGCACTTTCAGAGCTGCTAGGTGGGCGAAAGATATGAGATGCCATGCATATATTGAATGCTTGGTCAGGCAATTTTGGGGCTAATTCTTCTGGAAGATGCAAGGTGATTACGTGAGTAAAATCTTTTCAGGGCAGCTTGGCACCACGCAGCTGTCATGGTAGGTAGGTCCAGACAGCCACAGCAAGCCCATCCCCACATCCATCCCCTAATGGATGCTGACAGGCACTGATAAAGCACAGGGACAGTCTGCCAACAGTGGCACTTACATAGGGGCTCTGTGGGTCTCATCTGACACAAGAGCAGTGCCTCAGCACAGCAACCCTGTGGTGCAGCCTCACAGCCAGAGCAGGGCACAGCCAAGGCCATGCAGGGATGCTCCAATGACACAGCACTCCCTTGATGGAACTGCTGAGTCACAGCCTGAACCTCTGATTGATCACCTGAGGCGAGCCATGAGTCAGCCAGAGGAGCACAGGTGAAGGCAATTCACCTGTGCTGCTGGAAGACCTATTTAAGAGCTGGCTACCAGAGGGGAAGGATCTCTTCTGGAGATCACCTCTCTTGGTGTTTTGTGGTGAGCTCAGCTGAAGGGTAAGCTCTTCCACCTATTCTCTTTTTGTGATTGTTGTCTACTTTGTCTAACTCTCTTGATTGTATTGTGATTATAACATCTTTATCTATTAATTATACAATTATATTGTGATTATAACATCTTGATATCTATTGATTATACACTTGGCGAGCCAGGCAGGCTGAATATACTAAAATTAACATCATGTCTTTTCTATGGAATTTCTATGAATGAGTCAAGGGGGAGAACAAGACTTCTCTAGAGAAAATGATTCCAGGGCAGATCCCAGGATTTGAGGGATCTCCCTATTGTGAGTTAGCTGCTGTCATTGAAAAATGGGGTCCCTTACGCGTTATGGGCAATATCTCCCCATATTGCATGGCGGACTATTTTCAAGGACTTGGCAAGGATGTCCTCATTACTAAAGAAAGACAACTGGCTGCCTCCATGGTGGCATGGCTGTTATTAAGTGCCTTAAATCATGCGGATATAAGAAATAATACTTTAGAAACTGAAAATCAGCTTTTGAAAGACCGCATTGAAAAGCTGGAGCACGAACTTGGCGTTTTAACAGGGAAGAAGCCAATTCTACATCTTCCCGTAGGCCAAATTCGTAACATTTCAATAAATGATGACCAGACTCCTGAATCAACAGACTTCGTTGATCAGGAGAACAAGAAATCCAAGTCAGACCTTGAACTTCCAATTCTGACTGATCCACTGGAAGTCTGCCCTGTCATAACCCAGAAAACAAAAAAAAGTACAGGACAGACCAGCAGGGGTGCCGCCTGATCAATGGCCCCCTGCCCAGACTCATTTACACGTAAAGGCTCGGCCATACACGGCAACAGAATTGATGGACTTAGTAAAGCGATTTCAGCAGAAGCCTAGAGAAAGTGTGCCGGCTTGGTTATTGAGACTATGGGATTCTGGGGCAGAAAGTGTCTTGGTGAATGGCCCAGAAATAGCTAAGTTGGCCACCATGACCGTCCATTCTGCTCTCAGACAGAGGTTATACGTGGGTAATCAATATCGTGATGAAAACCATTCCATACTAGAATGGTTAATGGCGGCCTGCCGTATGGTATGGCCGAATAAATCGGACATACCTTTACATACAGGCATGTGGTCCTCCATGGAGGACCTTCAAAATTATATCCATGAACTGGGTGTAAGAGAGGCTATCTATGAAGATACATTTGATGGCCCTGATATGGTTAAATTTTCAGCAGGGATGAGAGATTTAATTTTACAGCAAGCTCCCTCCCATCTGTACGGCACCCTATTTTCCATATTAAATCCCCTTGTACCATCAGAAGCCGTAGTCCAGCAGGCTGCCCAGTTAGTTGCCGACTTGGGAGAAACAGAACACCTGCAGACTAGGCGCAATATTCAGCTTTTGAAGGAAGCAGAGGTCCTGCCGGTAAATAAAACCAAAATGCCGGCTACTCGAGCTCCTCCATCGGGACCCATAAGGGTATCCTGGAAACAAATGTTTAATGATTTAATTCAGGCTGGGGTCCAATTTGCTAAGATCGACCGCCAGCCCAACCATGTCCTTCTCCAGCTCTGGAGACAACTAAAGGACAATCAAAAATTCCAGAGCTACCCTAAGAAATCAAGGTTAAGAGCTATAGAGAGGGTTCCAACAACAACATGGAACCTAGAAGATTTTATTGTTTCAGATGGGGAAAAAAAAGCCACCTCAGGTGTCTCAGGCCACAATGCCTGCGCCGTCGGAAGCAAAAGAATTGGCCCTAGCACAATTCATGGAGTGACAAGGGATGTTAGTCCCTGTAGGGCCTCCAGACGGGACCGGAGGCCCTATGTAGAATTAATGATTTATTGGTCCCGAAAAAATATTCAGAGAGTGATGGCATTGGTAGACACGGGAGCAGAAACATCAATTATCTATGGAGATCCGGGAAAATTTGATGGCGACAGATGATGATTGGTGGTTTTGGGGGACAGACTATTCCTGTCACCCAAACATGGTTAAAACTGGGGGTTGGGCGTCTTCCCCCCCCCCGGGAGTACAAGGTGTCTATTGCCCCAGTCCAAGAATACATCCTGGGCATAGATATTCTATGGGGTCTGGCTCTCCAAACAACTGTGGGAGAGTTCAGACTTCGACAGAAATGTATCAGTATCCAGGTGGTGCAGGCAATATTAAGAGGCCATGCGAAACATGAGCCTGTTTGCCTGCCGAAACCACGCCGGATTACTGATGTTAGACAGTATAGACTCCCGGATGGGCAAGATGAAATATCGAGAACGGTGCAGGAATTAGAAAAAGTGGGCATTATAAAAACTGCACACAGCCCATATAACTCCCCCATATGGCCAGTGCAAAAGTCAGATGGCACATGGGGAATGACAGTAGATTACAGAGAATTAAATAAGGTCACGCCGCCTATTCATGCGGCCGTACCCAATATTGCCTCCCTAATGGACACATTGAGTAGGGAGATAAAAACCTATCATTGTGACCTAGATCTAGCAAATGCATTCTTCAGTATTCCAATTGCTGAGGAATCGCAAGATCACTTTGCGTTTATGTGGGGAGGCAGGCAGTGGACCTTTCAGGTCCTGCCACAGGGGTACGTGCATTCACCAACGTATTGTCACAATCTAGTGGTGCATGACCTGGCTGATTGGACAAAACCTGATGATGTTAACATATATCATTATATTGATGATCTCCTGTTGACATCCGACTCACTGGAGGCAGTAGGATAGGCAGCAGATTCATTAACCGCCTATTTACAACAGAGGGGATGGGCTATAAATCCCCAAAAGGTGCCAGGTCCAGGCCTGTCCATAAAATTCCTGGGGGTGGTTTGGTCAGGAAAGACCGAAGTGCTACCCAGTGCTGTTATAGATAAGGTTCAGGTGTTCCCGGTTCCTACAACATCAAAGCAGCTGCAAGAGTTTCTAGGTATATTGGGTTATTGGCGTTCCTTTATACCTCACCTAGCGCAGCTGCTAAGGCCACTATACAGACTCACAAAAAAGGGGCAGCTATGGGACTGGGGGAAAACCAAGCAGGATGCTTTCCAACAAGCAAAACTGGCAGTTAAACAAGCCCAGGCATTGGGTATAATCGATCCTACCCTCCCAGCCGAGTTGGACGTTCATGTTACTCAAGACGGCTTCAGTTGGGGCCTGTGGCAACGCCAGAGCTCTGTTCGGACCCCCATTGGTTTCTGGTCTCAGGTTTGGCACGGAGCAGAAGAAAGGTACAGTATGATTGAAAAACAGTTATTGGCTGCCTTTTCAGCATTACAGGCAGTAGAGCCAATAACTCAAACAGCTGCAGTTATAGTCAAGACCACTCTGCCAATTCAGGGGTGGGTGAAAGATCTGACCCACCTTCCTAAGACAGGGGTGGCCCAAGAGCAAACAGTGGCACGATGGGTCGCCTATCTCAGCCAAAGGAGCAGTCTGTCTTCATCACCCTTGAAAGAAGAACTCCAGAAGATCCTAGGCCCAGTTACATATCACAGTGATGCACCAAAAGAAATACTGGTCGCTCCACCAGAGAAGAGTCCCATTCAGGAGGGAAAATATCCTATCCCTGAAGATACCTGGTACACAGATGGGTCCAGCAAGGGCAACCCGAGCAAGTGGAGAGCAATAGCATACCATCCTTCCACCGAGACAATCTGGTTTGATGAGGGGGATGGTCAGAACAGCCAATGGGCAGAACTACGAGCCGTGTGGATGGTTATAACCAAGGAACCCGGTGATGGTATCCTGAACATCTGCACAGATATTTGGGCTGTGTACCGGGGGCTCACTCTTTGGATTGCACAGTGGGCCACCCAGGAATGGACTATCCACGCCCGACCGATCTGGGGCAAAGACATGTGGTTAGATATATGGAATACGGTCAAACACAGGACTGTACGTGTGTACCATGTTTCTGGTCATCAGCCCCTACAGTCACCGGGAAACGATGAAGCCGACACACTGGCCCAAGTTCGATGGATTGAGAATTCACCATCTGAGAACATCGCCCGCTGGTTACATCAGGAGCTACGGCATGCTGGACAAAAGACAATGTGGGCAGCTGCTAAAGCATGGGGACTGCCCATACAACTATCTGATATCATCCAGGCATGCCAGGATTGCGACGCTTGCTCCAAGATGAGACCGAGATCATTGCCCGAAACAACAGCCCATCTTGCTAGGGGACACAATCCTCTCCAGCGATGGCAGGTCGATTACATCGGACCCCTTCCTCATTCCGAAGGGGCAAGATACGCCCTGACCTGTGTCGACACTGCAAGTGGGCTACTGCGGGCCTATCCAGTGCCGAAAGCAAACCAGGCATATACCATCAAGGCACTCACTAAACTGATGTCTGCCTACAGGGCACCTCAAGTCATCGAGAGCGACCAAAGGACTCATTTTACTGGTGCAACGATACAGCGCTGGGCAGGAGAAAATAACATCGAATGGCGATTCCACCTGCCATATAATCCAACGGGGGCAGGCCTCATCAAACGTTATAATGGTATTCTTAAGGCTGCCCTGAAGACAGACTCCCAGTCCCTGCAGGGGTGGATGAAAAGACTGTATGAAACCCTGCGGGACCTGAATGAAAGACCTCGAGACGGCAGACCCAGTGCCCTGAGAATGTTGCAGACGACATGGGCCACCCCGCTTAGGATCCAAATTACGGGCACTGATCATCAGGGAAGACCCCAGATTGGTAACGAAAATAATCTTCTTCTCCCTGCCCCTGAGAATTTAGATCCGGGTACCCATAAAATGAAATGGCCCTTGAAGGTGCAGGTAGGACCCAAGTGGTGTGGCCTACTTGCACCTTGGGGGAGACTATTGGAGGTGGGAGGCTCAGTAGTCCCTCCAGTAATAGGTACATGGCCTACTGATACTGTGGTCAACACTCCGATCTTTATTGCTAAAGGGACCCCCATCGTGTCCCTGTGGCAGATCAGGACACCTCCTTTGGTGCCTGATATCGTTATGCAGCTGCAGACATCCGGACAGAAGGTGTGGTACAGGCAGCCAGGACGCGCCCCAGTACAAGCGGAAGTGTTGACCCAAGATAGAAATACGGCCTGTATCTTGCCCTGGAGAGCAGACCTTCCCCTCCTGGTACCTGTGAAACATCTGTATTACTCCCTGTGAGTCTGTGAGCCTTCAGGACCCCTGGAAGGAACAAAATGCCATCAAGTGTTCCAGTGTTGCTGTCAGATCATGTACAACACCTGGTGATGGTCTGCATGGGACTGATGGAGCATAGAACGGACCTGCACCTCAGGACCTCATGCCTCCAGTCACATCATCGAGCACTGGCCCATACAAGAATATAGACATCCACTAATCATCACTCGTCTTGAATTGTACCAACACACGTCATGATAAAATTGTATAAGCATATACCGGATGTATAAGTGATATACTGGATCTCTGTATTAGGGAAAGCTTACCCTTTTGTTAACATGATCATTGGTTCACGCCGTGAAGGGGTGGAGTGTATGGGAACTGCGGAGTCATGGCGTGAACCTCTGATTGATCACCTAAGGCGAGCCATGAGCCAGCCAGAGGAGCACAGGTGAAGGCAATTCACCTGTGCTGCTGGAAGACCTATTTAAGAGCTGGCTACCGGAGGGGAAGGATCTCTTCTGGAGATCACTTCTCTTGGTGTTTTGTGGTGAGCTCAGCTGAAGGGTAAGCTCTTCCACCTATTCTCTTTTTGTGATTGTTGTCTACTTTGTCTAACTCTCTTGATTGTATTGTGATTATAACATCTTTATCTATTAATTATACAATTATATTGTGATTATAACATCTTGATATCTATTGATTATACACTTGACCTCTGGATTTCCTTTTTTTTTTCTTTCTGTTTGTTAGATATCGACTGCAGTTGTTAACTGAACATTAGATACGAAGTTATGAACGGCAGCTACTTTCAGATGAAGATTATTTATGCGTGATAATACAATGACTCATCTGTAGAATGGCTGTCCTGGGGCACAGTGACAACTTTTCTGTGCAGGGAGCCAAAACAAAGCTTTCACCCTGTTGGCAGTCCCATGGGAGCCACTAAACAGCACTTGCACAGGGCATCAGCAGAACGAGGGCGGTGTGTTAGGCCCCTCCTTGCAGAGGAGGATGTTATCTCAGATGTGTTAGTCAATGAAAAGTGTCAGTCCAGCTTTTTTGCACTTGCTACAAGAAAAATTGTAGCCATTTGAAGCAGGCTCTTTGGAAACTAAAATTATCTTCATATCACATTTCTTTTCCAGTAACAACAGCATAAATTTTTCTAAAATTCTGAGTCAGATGTCAAGAAATAGAGTAAAAATATAATTGGCAAATATAATAAAATTTAAAAGAGGATATGAATACCAGACTGTTTTCCTCCTTTCTGCTGTCTCTATTGAAGCCTCTAAGACTCTGGTGCCATGGTTTTGTGCAGAGCTACAGAAAGAGCTACAGAAAATTCCCACTTCTTTGTGTTTTTAAAGACCAGTGCTTACCTACTTCGGTCCTGACAGTCATCTCTCACCAGCAAAGCACTCACATTTCCCTGCTGTTAAGTCAGTAGTTTGCAGTGGCAATGGAGAATGAATCCCTTCATTCCCCATTTCATAACATATTTTCACCAGTGACCAAAGGCAGCATCTGTGAAAACAAGGAACCCTTAGCACTGTAACTATCTGCTGCATGTAAAATAAAGATAAATAACCCAGCCTATTCCCTTCCAGTGTCAATGACACCTGCATTGGCCAGCGAGCCACCTCTAATTTGTGCACAGCAGGAGTTTCCCACCTTTTCCTTCCCAGCCGGTCTGCAGGATGGCACGGGGGCTGTGGATGCAGACTCCTCTCCAGACTGAGCCAAAACCACTGCAACAGCACCTGCAGCACCTGTAACTACTGCCATGCAGCCCTCCCTGCAAGCATAGCTGTGGAAGGTAGACGCAGCCCTGAGCAGTGAGGGTCTCCTGGTGCCCATGGTGCTTCTTTGCTTCTGGATGCTTTTGGGCTTTTGCCCATTCTGGGAAGTAGCCTCTTTGTCCTAGTGCTGGCTTTGTCCTAACATTGGGGTAGTGGGTGCCATGGTGGGGACAGGGATTGGGCAGAGAGGTCTTCTGCCTCCCCTTCCCCATAGGCACAACTGGCTCAGCTGCTCTCCTGGTTTGCTGGAGGAGGATGCTCCTCACACTCATCATCTTCTCGTGGAAGCATGGTGCTACTCCCACCTTGAAGAGCACTCGTGAGCTGGCAGTGTGGGAGCTGCCTCAGACGGGCCCCCCACTCCTGCCCCTCCCAGCCCAAATGGATGGGGCAGCACACATTTAGTTTGGGCACCTTCACTGTCAAGCTGTTCATGTAAACACTGTGTTTTTGACCATTCTTAGATCAATTGTCTTCCAAAATGCCATTCTGTGCAGGGATCAAATCCAGCCTACGCTAAAATTAGTGAGAATGCTGTGATCACAGCCCTTGCACTTTGGATTGGTGCCTTTCCTTGTGTTTTCAGGATCTCTAGCACAACAGTGCATGAAAGAGAGGTCTCACACTGCTGCCTCACGTGGCATTGCAAACACTTTAAGAAGGTGTGGAGCACTTTTCTTCCCAGACGTAGCAGTTGTATGGATTGTGCTGCTCTAACCAAAGCATAGCTGTTTGTGAACAAATTGCACGGAACAGATTTTCAAACCCAATACAGGAGAAACAGTGGTGGGGGGGGATTGGAGACATCAAGGCATTTCCTTTTTGTGAGAATGGGAAAAGCGCAAGCATCATTTTGTCATGCTTGTTTGTGAGTAGGAGGCATAGGGGCAGTGCCACCACAAGTCTCCATGGCAGGGTATGCCCACAGGGTTGTGTATCAATATCATCGTGTCAGGAAAATGCAGTAACATCTGTCACATGTGAGAGAGAGCCATTCTGCTGATATCACACTTTTAGCACAGGAAAAGGGAAAGAAGGAAACCTTGTACGGCTCCACTGCCACAGTGAACTGTGATCCTTGATCGTTCTCTGTGCTGGAATACCTCTCAGGGTTCAGCAAAAATCTGATGGCAGCAACACGTAATTGGAAAGAGTAACTATGGCACTGTAACAGGGCAAAATCTTTGCGCATACAACAAATCTGAGAAACACCAACTACTCTGGATTAAGTCTCAGTGAACTTTGCCCTTCCAAACCCTTGTAATGCCACATTTGATAGCCTAATTCTGGTGTATGTCTCTATTGTAACAATAAATGTCACTTCTTCTTTCCTGGTTCTTTGTTTGACGAAGACACAGCACAAATCATAATATCACTAGTCCACTTCAGTAGCTGGCTTGCTGAACTTACCATCAACTTTGGAAGCTTGTGTAGGACAGCCTCTCAGCCTGCTCACCTGTTGCTGTTGTAGTCATGCCCTGGCTGCTGTAGATGAAACCACACCTGGCTCCACGGGTAAATGATATGTTGTGTTGAGAGCTGGGTTGTTGGTTTTTTTTCATTTTTTTTCTGTTAAAAATGAAAGGGAAATGATGTGATTGGAAATGTCAGGCTTTGCGTGTGGGCAGGATGCCTGAATTTCTCAGTCAGAGTAAAACTATGTTATTGAGATGCTCTATAAAGGCAGATAAGCTGAAAACGTGGGTATTTAAACAACACAGAGAAGCTTTACAATCTGCCATATGCGTCTGATTGGCTTTCATTATATGTGCATGCTGATAGCTTCCAAATATGTGCACGATCATTCATCCTCTGCCACTATGCCTCATACATTGCCTCCCATGGCTGAGCCACCATGCTGCTGCTGGGCAGCCTACAAACCTTGCCTTGCCTCTGTCTCTTTCACCTCCCCATCTCTCCTGAATGCATCCCCTTTTGAACAGAGATATTTTTCCCTCTGTATGTCATTTGCTGCATCGCAGTAAGACCTGAAAAGACTCGCCTGTGCCAGGTGCAGTGCACTGAGATAAATGGCTGTTTCTGGAAGAATATCAGCATGAGAAAAAATTAAAAATGATCAGAGAAGGGATATAATGAAGTCAGTTGATTGTTGGATACACTGCCAAAGGAAGGATCATTGGCAGGTGCTTTTCACTGCAGTTTGCCCTACAGTTATCCAGATGAGCATTGATGGAGCTTTGAGCCAGCACCTCTGCTCTGTGGCTGCAGCATCCCTTGCTTACCCACATTCATATGCCATAACTGTAAGAAGTAAGGTGCAGATGTGCTGCTTTTGCTGCTTTGTCTTGTAGGATTCCTTGTAAGTCAGGATGTAAAACAAGACAGCAGAAGCAGAACAGCAGTTAACCCTTGTGTGGTTTTCCCTCCAACTATCCCATTGCTTTGCCACTGTTCCGAGTTCTGGATATTGATGGGGGCTGCCAGTGTGAAATAAAACGAGGGAAGAAAGAGAAAAGTAGTATTTGTGGCCTGAAGTTAACTGGGCAGCAGAAGCCCAGCTCTGCAGAGCACAGCCAGACTGAGGCTGCCACTGAATGCTGCCCAGCACGGGTCCTCTGGCCTTTTTCTCCTGTGCAGTGCCTCTCTACCTCCTGCTGCCCTCTCACCACCCCTGGCCCTTCAGCACAGCCCTCTGGACATCAGGAAATCCTGCTCGTCCTAAAGGCAGCTCTCTTCTACAGCTAAGGCTCTTCAAATCCTCGCATCTTTGTGACCAGGATTTGCTTATCATGCATGTATCCGGGCCTCCCACTGGTTTTCTTCCCCATCATCTGGCGGGCGCTAGCACAGTGCTTGAGCAGGTAGAGCTGCGTGCTTTGCTGCAGGGTGGCTGATGGTCAAAGTCAGACGTGGCATTCCAGGGGAGCTGTATCGGAAAGGAAGAAACAATTGAGTGGGGAAAGCCTGATGTGAGGCTCAAGGCACCCCATCTTGCATTGGGCAAATCACTTAATTTCTGCCTTGCTTTCCCTCATGAGGCTAGATGTGCAAGGTGGAAAGCAGCTGCCTGGCTTCCTGGGGACTGTGTGTCACTTCCAGTTTGTCAGACAGCCCTGTGAGGCCATTTCTCTCATCCATTTGTCTCAGACCTAGCCTGCCGAGACCACAGCCTTTGTTGTCAGTGTAATTCTACCTTCTGATTTTGGCTCATCTGCAGCTTTGTGCACTGCACAGAATTCACACCAGCTGCTTTCCACCAGTCAGTCAGAGGCATCCTCTTCCAGTGCTCTATTCTGTCATGTTCAGCTGCGGGTGATGCCTCAGGAACAGAGAGGATTCCTCTGCCCCACTGAGCACCTCTGCCCCACTGCAACCTGGAGCAGGCTGCCCCTTGGATGCTCCACCCTCCCACTGTTTCTATCCTTTGGGAGCAGAAGGTCAGGAATCACAGCTGAGTTCAGTGTTGGATGAGATGAGGAATTAGGGTGATGAGATGAGGAAAAGCTCTGAGCCTTCTGTTGTGCTGTGCACTGACAGCAGCACTCCATAGGGCTGCTGCACTCTGGTCCCCAGAAGCAGGGCATTTATGTGGAGATGCTCTGTGGGCACTGGACAGGGGGTCTCAGAGATGATGTAGGGTGTAGAGCATCCTGCCTGCACCTAGCACTCATCACAGCCCTCGTGGGAAGGAGGGAAGGCTGATGGATGTTGTCATCTCCCAGTCTTGTTTTTTCTAAGGCACAATTTCCTTTCAGAGTGCTACTAAGTCTGTGTGGGGCAAGCAACTATCTGCTCTTCATGTCATTGCCAGACACCCAGGCAAGGGGTACAGAAATGTACTGAAGAGCAGTCTGGGGACATGAAAGTGGAGCGTTTTTTTTTTAACTCCCCGCCTTTAGCAGCAGGCTCTTCAAATGGGAAAGTTCCTCCTCTCTGGCAGCATCCATTGATCTCAGTTGGGCGCAAGGCAAGTTCCCTTCTCCCAAGGAACAGGAGTGGGTGCTGGGAGGAGGATAGCCACCTGCAGGCAGCAGCACTGCACACTGCTCCTTGGGCTGCCAGCACCACAGGGGTGAGACTGGCATGGGGCTTGCTGTAAAAAAAGCACTGATGAAGTTCCCCAATGTTCAAGCACAAATTCAGTTTCCCGAGAAACTGGATCTGGAGAGCCCGGAAACCTGACACTGACACTGGCCATCATCAGGTGCTCCAGAGAAAATTGAGGGCACCGCAGATAAGCTATGGGGAAAATTTGGATGCAGCCCCAGGTCTCCTCCTCAGTTCTGAGCATTATAGCTAGAGAACAAGCACAGACACAAGTGCAAATGGCAAACATATTGCCAGTGAAAGCAGAGGGAGCAAGAACACAGAGCTTTCAAGAGCAATTAATACTTTCAGACTCTTTAATGAATACCACCTTGTGGGACAAAGAAAGTCATTACCTTGCAAATGAGTAAACAAGCTTAGTAGCTACTTGTGCCAGTCTTAAACACGCACGAGGCGCCTGGTTGGTCCATGTGAGCACGGGGTTGTTGTGCGGGTATAAAAGGTTGTGAGCACTTACAATAACGGTCTTCGTTCTGCGCCAGCAATGGAGTCCGTGGCTCTCCTGCCGCACCTCATCAGTCAGCTGTTCCAAAGAGCTGTTATGTTCTCTGTACCTCTGTGCCATCAGCATTTTAACCTCATCACTATTAAAAAGACCGTCCCAGTCTTCCAGTGTTCTACTGATTTAGAATGGAATTCATTCAAAAAAGGCAAAATGGCTTTGGGTCTTCCTTCCTCCTCCTCATCCTGCTTAGAGCAGCGTGTGCTACCAGAGCGTTCATCAAACTGTGGGAATCAAATGTTGTTCCTGCATTGAATTGGATAATATTATTTTTATTTCATGGTCTCCACTATCATAGTTCTTTTTGGGAGTCCTTCTACTTCACTTGGGGAAGATCCTTCTACTTCACTTGGGGAAAATCTCTGATAGTTTATATCACTTATCCTCTAGACAAACCTTCACAGGAATGCACACTCTGTATAAAGGTGTGTATGTGTATATTTTGTCACACACACTGCAAGAATATCCTGCACGAGATCAAACCAGAGAACAGGTGATGGCCTGCCCGAGGAAGCACCCGAAGAGACATCGGAAGGCCTGGCATCATCCCCAGTGCTCTTTGTTTAACGATGATGACTTTAAAGAAAATCACCATATCAATGCGACAAGGAGAGCACCGAGACATCTTGGAAACAACAGGATGGCTGCTGACTGACAGCAGGTAACAAATAAAGTAACAAGTAAATAGCAAATGTAAACCTTCTGTAAGATTGTGAACCTGGAGTACGCAGCCAGTGGGGAAACAGGGGAGGGGGGAGGCAAGGGGGAGCAAACAGGGTATAAAGGCTGTCATGCTGCGTCCATAGGCGCTCCTGCTTGCCAGACGCCGCCATTGCAATAGCGAATAAAATCTGCTTTTATCAGAGATACTGTCCTGACAAAATTATTTGGATATTTCCAACAAAATCAACACAAAATATGTGCTTTGCAGAGCTGAAATATCCCTTACGCAGAACACTGTCATGCTGTGGGCTGCAGTCACTGCCTTCCGAGGTGGAGCACTGACCTCTTTGGGGCCATTTTATAAACTGGTATTAACCCAAAAGTTTATATGCACGTGGATTCTGATTCTTGGTGCACACTGAGCTGTACTCTACTTGTCCTGGGGTGTTTCCTTTGGCGTGGGAAGAGATACCAGTTTCCTTCTGAGCATGGGAGCCCCCAAAATGGAAAACATGAGGTTGGGGTTGCTAGTTAATTTTGACATTGGTGTTGTTTATGTGCACAACACACCTCTCTTCCACATCAAACCCAACACTCCATCTGGCTGAATGATTCACAATAATCCTTAATGCAGGCAATTAGCAAGGAAGTTGTGATCTGTTATTCAGATTGATGGAATACTGCCAAAAGGAGCTAATGTTCAGCCTTGACCTGCCTGCCTGATTTGATAAGCTGTCCTCTGGACCTGCTGCTGCTCAGGGCACTTGAAAGCACCAGCTCAGATCCTCGTGGATGTTTTTTTCTTTATAAATTTCAATTACCTACACATTTTCTGTTCTCCCAGCTTGGAGGTTTAGCATATCTGAGCAGGCTTGCCTCTGTCTGTTTGTTTTTTTCCCACTTCTATCCAAACTGTCAGCCAGAGCATCAGTTAGCCCACCTTCCTGCCAAGGGCTCATGTTGCTTCCTGCACCTCTCCCTGAAGAGCAGGACAGTTTCCCAGGGCTTGCCTCTGGCAGCCTCTGTGTTTCAGTGCATATGGAAGCACCTGAGATGCTTTGAGTAGCTCCAAAGATGGAGACTTTACAGCCTTGTTCCTGTGTTCAACCACCTTCAAAGTAAAACAGCTTTTCTTTAGGTTCAAGTAAAAATGTCAGTTATTTACATCAATCTTTGCCCATTTCCTTTTGTTCTGTCACTCAGAAACACTGAGAAGGGCCTGGTTCCATCATCTTTTTTTTTTCCCTGTCAGGTATTTTTACACATTAGTAAGATTGTCCTGAGATTTCTCCTCTCCAGACTGCACAGTTCCATCTCTCTCACTGTGGTTTATATAATAGATGCTGTGAGCACTTATTCATCCTTGTGACACTTTGCTGGACTCTTTCTAGTTTGCCTATTTCTCTAGTCTTTGTGGGGAAATCAGAACTTGACATGGTTTTCCAGGTGTGGTCTCACCCAGGAGAACTTCCTAACTTAGCCTGCTCGTAATGCTGTTGGACCCCGCTGCAAGGGCACATTGTTGTCTAATGTTCAACTTATCCACCAGAACCCTGCCCAGGTCATTAACGAAAATGTTAAACTATTAAACTAAACCCACTATTGAGCCCTGGAGAATACCACCAGTGACAGGCCTCCAGCTGGACTTTGCACCATCAGTCACAACTCTCCGAGCCCAGCAGTTCAGCTGATTTTCAGTCTGCATTTCTGCCTGCTTAGCAAGATTGTATTTCCTTAGTTTGCCTGTGAGGATGTCATGGGACACGGTGTTGGAAGCGGTGTTGTTTAGAAAGTCAAGATAAAAAATATCCTCTGCAGTCTCCTCATCCACAAAGATAGTCACTTTGCTGCAGAAGGCTATCAAGTTGATTAGCTGTGGTTTTCCCTTTGTAAATCCATACTGACTCTTCTAAATCACTTTCTTGTTCTTCATTTGGAAATGACTTCAAGGAAGATCTGTCCTATCACCTTCCCGGGAATCAGTGTGAAGCTTGACAAATCTTCTTTCTTGCCCTTCTTGAAGATAGGGGTGATATTTTCTTTCTTCCAGTCTTCAGAAACCAATCCAAATTGCCATGACCTTTCGAAGATAACCTTTGCTGTGACCTTGCAGCGAATGACATCAGACAGATCCCTCAGCAACTGTGCGTATGTCCACTGCATTCTTCTTGCACTGTCTTCCGCACTTCCATGTCCTACAGACTTCCTTATGCTCGGGCTTGTCAGGAGTGCTTTGTTCAAGTACCATGTTGTCTTTGCATGATTCTCTGCTTGACAGGACAGGCTGTTCTTGAGCTTGGAGGAGTCGATCCTTGGAAATTAGCCTCTGGATCCTTCTCCTGGATCCCTTTCCACTTCAGACTGCATCCCACAGGATTCTTCCAAGCAGATTCCTCAAGATGGCGAAGTCATATTTCCTGAGTCCAAATTAGTGATCCTGCTACTTTCAGGATGCTGAACTCCACCATCTCATAGTCACTGCAGCCAAGAATGCACTCAGCTCTCACATTCTCAGCCAGCTCTTTCTTGTTGATAGGAATCAGATCCATCAGAGGATTTTCCCTCACTGGCTACTTGATCTTTGGAAGTTGGCATTTGCACTTCAGAAACCTCCTAGATCACTTGTGCCCCTCCAGCAGATATTTCAGTGGTTAAAGTCCATCATGAGCACCAGGGCTTGCAAATAGAAGGCTGCTTCCAAATAACTGAAGTTGTCTGAGGTCTTCATCTTATCTTCTTCCTGATCAGATGGTCTGTGGGAAACACCCACAACCATGTCATCCATATTAGTCTGCCTACTTGCCCTAACCCACATACTCTTGATTACCTTCTATTTATCTATCTAATGGCAGAGGTCTATGCATTCCTCCTGCTCCCTCACACAAAGGTCAACTCCCTCTCTTTGGCTTCTTCTGGGTAACAAAACGCCAAGAGCGTCCACCTCATCCATGGAGTAAGGGAGAAATTTACAGGGAAAAAGGCTCACAAGAGTAATTAAAAATGTGACAAAAGGGACAAATGGACACATCTAACATTCACCCACATGCTCCCCAGAGTTGGCACTACACCTTGCAGCCTTGCAGCCTTGCAGTCTCTATTTCAGCAGGAAATTGCATTTTGCATTATGGAGAAATCAAGCTTGACAGCTGACTCCTGGCTCTTAGTTTCTCTCCCATCTCCTTCTTTTCTCTTTGTTTCCACAGACTCTCATTCAAGTCTTGTATTTACTACCCCACCTTGTTTTCTGACAGTTTTGAAAGCCTCCTGAACATGGCCATATTCCAAATGTCACATCCATTTGTGCAGTGTTGTATTTTCCTGCCAGATTTTGCCTTCTCTAAGTAGGATGCAGCTTTACACTGAGGGTGCTGCACTGTTCTGCCTCCATTTTGGTGGCTGTGACCACTGCCCAGGCCACCCCCAGGCACATACAGCACCTGCTTTTAGCAGATGTCCTAGAAAGGAAAGAGTTGTGGCCTGTGAACGCACAGTGTATACAAAGATAAGGTGTTTTCCATTGATATTTAAGATGGAGATCAGAGGCTGTCTCCTGTGCTGTTGTACTGATGAAAGATCAATGCACAGACTGCAGAAGATATTTGGCTAAGCCACAAATCAGACCAGAGGCTTTCAGCCCCAAGCAAACCTGATTATACGCTCATGTTTACACTCAGTGAATGCTAGAACATTAAAACTCTTGGCTCTACTGCAGTGGTTTTGACAGAGCCACACTCCTCAAGGAGGCTGGGGATATATGAGTGTGGTATGTACTATGGGGACTGTTCTTCCTGGCTGGAGACCATTCCTCTCTCACCCCCTCGGGTGCAAGGACCTGCACCTCCTGCTCTGCTCAGCTCTCCTAAGGGTTCGGGTCATATCAGCTTTTCCCATTTTTCCGTGTGCCATCTGCACTGCCTTCTCTTCCCTCACTATAATCATGGCACACAGTGTGGTGAATGGTGGCCAGGCAGACCCAGGGCAGGCTGTTAGGTTATCAGAAAGGAGGGAGGGACAGTCAAGTATGCAGGGGCTCCCGGCTGCTTGGCATACAGGTAAGCAGAAATGCAGTGCTGTAGATGCAGTGAGTTTTCATATCCCTTGGCAGCAGTGGAGGTAGAGAGGAAGGCATGGGGACGTACGCTGGTCTGCGCTGTGGAGCTTAGAAAGGTGCCCAGGAGGTAACCCCATTGCATCTGAGGCTCAGGAGTGGCTGGGTCCTGCCTTCGGTAAGAACGCGGGTTCTGAAAAATGTACCAATGTTGATTTGCCAGAGCCCCAACAGCCCAGAGAGCATTTATACACTTAGTATCCACAGCAAAGCGGGGAGTAATGCCCACTTGTTTTTGCAATGAATAACAGACAGGCCTTCTTACCTGAGATTTGGGAAGGGTTGAAAGGTAGTAACAAAGTTCTTAAAATTTCAAAGCTGGTGCAGTAGCTATCTAAATGTCACAGACTAATTCATACCTTTGGACATGCTCGTGCATAGATTACATGAGGCACAGCCACACAGACCAGATGCTGTGCTGCTGATGTGTAGAAGAACCTGGGCCACACATGACAAACAATGACAACAGGCTGCTGTTTCCTGCATTCTACTGGAAGCTTTCATTATGCTGCCCATGTGAGGGAATTATGCAGAGAGCAGGGTGGTCAGCGAGGCTTTCTTTTAACCAGGGGCAGTGGGCATTCCATATCATGGAAAACCTGCACTGCGCTGGCAGGTTGTGAAAATAAGCTCTGGAGTTAAAAGTAAAATATCATTCTGCAGTGTCAGCAACCAGCTCTGGGGTGCAGAGAAAACTGGAACCAGATTCAAGGTGGGCAAAGAGAGCCATGCTGAGGCTGGCCCAGGCTTCCAGGAGTTGCGCATAGATAGGGCTGTCCCAGGTGGCAGATGTCTCTAGTCCTCAAGTTGAAGGTCTGCAGCTGCTTTGTCCCTGTTCGTCAATAGCCTCCAGGATCAAGGCATGCTCAAGATGAGCAGTGCTGCTGCAGCACGCTGGGGATCAGAGGTCAGCCCCTTTCGGTGATGTGTCGTAAAATGGGCAATCTGAGCCCTGGTTCCTGCATTCCCCTACTTCACTGCATGACTGCAGGCACCCTCCAACCTCCAAATTCCCACTAGCAGTGCTTTCCCAGCCCACAGGAGTTGACAGCTTAAGGATTGCTTTGCAGTGCCCAGGTGCATTTGGGAGCAGTGACCCAGATCTGACTCCACTGAACTGCTGCACGAGGTGGCTGCAGCCTGTGGCTCTCATCACACCATGAAGGTGCTGTGGGCTATCCAGGGCTTTGGATGGCTCCCCCCCAGTCCTGCTTTCCCTGCTTTCCTTCAGCACTGGTGGGTCTGCTGACAGAGCAGCACGGTGGAGGAGCTCCAGGGTTAAGTCATATATTTTTTTGGCCCCAGTGAGGTGTCCCACTGTCCTAGCTGCTGCCTCTGTCTGTATCAGCCTGGATAGGTGGAGGGTCCAACCCAGGCACAGCAAAACCTGGTCTAGCTAAAAAGGAGAAGGAAATGTGTTTCCTATGAAACTTCATAGGAAAGGTTAGTGTATGGGAACTGCTGAGTCACGGCCTGAACCTCTGATTAATCACCTGAGGTGAGCCTTGAGTCAGCCAGAGGAGCACAGGTGAAGGCAACTCACCTGTGCTGCCGGAAGGGGTGGAGCCAGGCTCCACCCCTCCTGGACCTATTTAAGAGCTGGCTACCAGAGGGGAAGGATCTCTTCTGGAGATCCCCTCTTTTGGTATCTTCTGGTGAGCTCAACCCAAGGGTAAGCTCTTCCACTTATTCTCTTTTTGTGATCGTTGTCTGCTTTGCCTTACTCTCTTGATTATATTGCAATTATAACATCTTGGTTATACAGTTAGACAAGCTGTTTCTGAGTGTTCCTCATCTGTCACCATCCAATATGTTTCTTGCTCTTTCCTAAACTGACCGAAGGGTTATCCTAAACTATCACACTCAGCAATAAATTCCAGGGAAAAGAATGAGAAATACAGCAACAAAAAACCTATACTTTGAAAGACTAAAGCTTGTAAGAGCATTTGTAAATGACAGGTGTTTGCAGACAGTGTTGATAACCTCAAGCACACCACAATAAGCAGAAATGACAGAAAGGAAGGAGGCAGGGAGAACAAGCCTAACAGTACTAAAACAGCCTTCAAGGAGCAAGAGGTTGAAGCAGAGACAGATGAATAACAGTGGAAGTACAAGTTGCTGAGGCAAAACCAAAAGAGAAATGATGTCTGCAAAATGACAGTGACCCTCTCCTGAATTCCCTAGCTTCCATGGCCTCTTAGAGTAGATTCTACTTGTAACGTGTTACTTTTATTCCCATGCCAATGTTAGATACAGAGCAGAGGTGGCTGCAGAGTTTTGAGATGGAGCATAGGGAAGATGGTCACAGGGCAAAGGAATCTGTTTCTCCTGCCCTAAACTATCCTCCAATCCATGTTACATCTGTATCACTGTTCCTGATCCCATTGAGCCAGACATGATGGCTAGCAGATGATGCACTGTCAAGCAGACCAGACAGCCACATCCACCCATGGGAGCTCTCTGTCTAGGAGGGGCTTGCAGTGTCAGCCTCTGCATCCTGCAAGCTGGCAGCAAAATGGGGAAGTGAAGGCTGTGGGACAACGGCAAAAGAGTCCTGTGAAGTTTGACATGCCGTCCAACGTCTGTCCATCCTTGCAATGTCACCTCTCTCCAGATGGTCCAGATACCCTGAAGATGGCCTTTACTCTTGCTGCCTTGCACGTTACATCTACCTTCAGTGGATCAGGAGAGGTGCCTGCAGAAGGAATGACTCGCTGAATGTTCAGCTGCTGAGCAAACTGCTCTCCTCCTGACTGATGCACCAGGGAAGCAGGCAGGAGCTGCACAGCTCAGCTGTACATCCAGCCTCGAGTACCACAGCAGCCAAGACCTGAGCAGATCCAGGCTGGGCTGGGCCATCATTAGCTGGCATCGTTAGCTTGATGCAGCCTTCCTAAGGGCCTGCAGGGGACAATGCTCTTCTCCTGGCAGCAGATACACAGCTAGCAGCCACTCGTGGCATGTGGGATGAGTTCAGCTGATGAGCAGTGCAGTGGGGCTGGGGTTGCTGCTGCCCCATTTTTTCCTATTCATTTCTAGGGAAGCAGGAAATATGTCCAGCTCCGTTTGAGCAGCCTCCTACACTGTGCCCAGGTGCCAGAAATTTTGGCTGTGGGAGATCAGCCCTCAGTGCTGTGTTGCAGGAGCAGCACTTGTTTGTGTGCCTAATAAACAGTAAAGCTGCACTTGTACCTCACAGCCTTCTTTACCCCAGAACTCACACACTTTAGTACACTGGGGTGCCTTATTGACACAGGCAATCTCTGAGTATCCCCAGAGGAAGTTCAGTACCACTGGAGAAGTTTCTCTGTATCGGGATGTTGCTGCACAGCCAGGCACATGAGCCAGGACCACCATGTGGACGTAGCGGTGCCAACCAACCAGCACCAGTACTCAGACTGTGCATCAGTGTTAATGAACAGCAAGTAGAGAAGGGACAGGAGCTGAAAAGAGTTCTTTCTTGTGATAAAAGAACCATGTAGAAACCTCTGCTGTGCTTTTTGTGCCCGGCAAAGGCAGCCCCAGCAGGGATCAGGGCATTTCAGGGCTGTAGCTGACAGGCAGAGTGCAGCACATCCAGGGATTCCTCCTAGGCATCATGCTCATTCCTTTACAGCCTAAATCCATCTGCACTGAGGGGGTGGAGAGCCTTAAGCACGAGCAGGAAGCACTGTCAGAAAACCTCTTCAGTGTTGTTATGCTGGTGCAATCACTTCAGGAAAAAAAAAAAAACCACAACAAAGAAGCATCAATGCAAAAAGAGCAGGCGCTAATGCTGACAGCTTTGGAGCTCTCACCCTCATTGCAGCCCTCCAAGAGACAGGCAGAGAACTCATTCCTTGGGTCTCTGCGGTCTATGCAGCTGAGCCTCAAACCCTACGTCTAGCTGAATCCTAGCAAAGCAGCTCATGATATCTTCCACTCTCCAACCCTGGAGCACTGCACCAGCTCCCCGGGACCTCCATGCCTGGAAAGATCATGGAACAAGTCCTCCTTGAAGCTATGCTAGAGCATATGGATAACAGGGAGATGATTTGGGACAACCAACTTGCTTCACCAAGGGCAGCTCATGCCCGACTAGTCTAGTGGCCTTGTGGATGATGAAGTGACTGTATTAGTGGACAAGGGAAAGGCAACAGATGTCATCTACATGAATTTCCGTAAGGCATTTTACACAGTCCCACACAATACCTTTGTCTCTGAATTGGAGAGAGATGGATTTGATGAATGGATGACTATTCAGAGGGTGAAGTGCTGACTGGATGGCTGCATCCAGAGAACTGGAGTCAGTTCCTGAATGTCTAGGTGGAGATCATTAACAAATGTGTTCCTCAAGATCTATACTGGGAGATGATTCTCCACTCCATCCTTTTGAGACCCCACCTGATGTTCTGCATTCAACAAAATGTAACAAGGATGTGGAACTGTTGGAGAGAGTCCAGAGGTCACAAAGATGCTCAGGGGGCTGTAGTACCTCTCCTGTGAGGGGAGGCTCAGAGAGTAGAAGTTATTCAGCCTTCGGAAGAAAAAGCTCAGGGGAAACTTCACTGTGGCCTTTCAGTACTTAAAGGTGGTTGATAAGAAAGATGGAGAGAAAATTTTTGCGATAGGACCAGGCACTGACTCTGGTTAAAGACATTTCCTGTGAGTCCTGCTCATAGCTTTAAGGCTAATGGTGATCAGTGCTGTAGCCCAGGGACAGAGCTTCTGGTGTGCTAACTGTATCTGGAGAACATCATAGCTGATGCTACTTAGAATCATAGAATCATAGAATCACAGAGTTGGAAAGGGCCTACAAGATCATAGAGTCCAACCAGCCACCCATCAGCGCCGCTGCCACAGGTACTGAACCACATCTCGCAGCTCCTCATCCAGGCATCTCTTGAGCACTGCCAGGGACGGCGACTCCTCCAGCTCCCTGGGCAGCCATTCCATGCCTGACCACTCTCTGAGACAAAAACTTTTCCTTATGTCCAACCTAAATCTCCTCTGGTACAGCTTGTGGCCATTTCCCCAGGTCCTGTTTGTTGCCTGGGAAAAGAGGCCAAACCCCTCTCACCACAGCCTCCCTTCAGGAGGTTGCAGAGTGCAATGAGGTCTCCCCTGAGCCTCCCCTTCTCCAGACTGAACAACCCCAGCTCTGTCAGCTGCTCCTCATGAGACATGCTCTGTGCCTTCACTGCCTGATTGTCCTCAAAAATTCTGTTGGTGCCCTGGAGAAATGAGGGTCTTTACTGAGCAGTGCCTCCTCAGTGCCCAAGGGAGGTCTCCCCTCAGAGATGGGTGTTGTGGAGAAATGGGGATACTTTTCTCCCCAGCACAACACGGGGTTGGTGGAGCCTCCTTGATGAAGAATGAAGAACATCCAAGAACTCCAATGAACCTGTCCTGTGAGGAAAGATTTGTTTTCCATCTGAAAGGATGAGAGATGAGAGACAAGGGGTGGCCACAAGCAAGTTGGACCAAAGCCTGGAGCCCCAGGAAGAGTTGGAAGGCTCTGTGAAGCCTGAGAAGGGCTGAAGTACAGAGTGTGATGCAGATATCCTGAGGCATGAGCGGGATAGATGCAAAACCCATCAGAAAGGGAATGTCACCTGGCAACTGAACATCACAGGGGCTTGGTAAGACAACACTGGCTGGGTGTATCATTAAGGAAGGCAGAACCTGTTCAGGATGGGAAAAGGATTAGGACAGCACCATTATACAAGGATGTATATATGTAGATGAATATAAAGAGCCAGTTGGATGGGGCCCTGGGCAGCCTGGTCTGGTATTAAATGGGGAGGTTGGTGGCCCTGTCCATGGCAGGGGGTTGGAGATTCATGATCCTTGAGGTCCCTTCCAACCAGGGCCAGTCTGTGATTCTGTGAAAGGAAAGCTCAACTATGGAGAGACAAAAATCAAACAGACTAAGGCAGAAAATCAGTTCTGTCTGGATCTATAAACCTAAAAGAAAAAAAATCTGTATGAACAGGGAATTTTAGGTCCACTCTGAAGCCAGACAGTAAAGCGAATACTAGATGGTAAGTGAGAAGGCTGAATTGCCCAACATCTTTCATATTTTAAATATTTACAGAGGCATTAACTATGACCAAAGTACTTCCATTAACAAGAGATTGGGGGGAAAAAAAAGAATAACAAAACATGGACATCTTGGAATTGGAGGATATGATAAAATTTACCCTGGAGCACATAAGAAAAGCTGCAGTAATGTCTGACCCCATTAGCAATTTTCCTCAGAAAACAGGTGGACTGTGTGATGTTCCTGAGGACAGGAAGAGGGCAAAACTTAGTATGTGGCATCGAAAAGGAAGAAAGGGAACTTTGATGCCTAAACTGATACAGAATGGGATCACTGTGCAATGACTTGTTAAGCATTGCAAGGACAATCTATCCAACGAAGACTTGCCAATTAACGCAGCACATTAAAGCAATCCAATTTCCATCAATGGCAGTGGAAGCGGCCCAGCTGATAACAGGCAGCAGAGGATCCGATTTGTCTTAATTTCACTGGTTTTTTTTTTTTGTACTGTCTCATGGGATCTGCTCCTCAGCAAACTTTGAAACGCTTCTGAGCTGTGTGAGCAGAGGCTTCTCAGTTGCTCTCAGTGTATAATCAAGATGTTATAATTACAATATAATTGTATAATCAATAGATATCAAGATGTTATAATTACAATATAATCAAGAGAATTAGGCAAAGTAAACAACGATCACAAAAGAGAATTAGTGGAAGAGCTTACCCTTCAGCTGAGCTCACCACAAAACACCAAGAGAGGTGATCTCCAGAAGAGATCCTCCCCCTCTGGTAGCCAGCTCTTAAATAGGTCTTCCAGCAGCACAGGTGAATTGCCTTCACCTGTGCTCCTCTGGCTGACTCATGGCTCGCCTCAGGTGATCAATCAGAGGTTCAGGCCATGACTCAGCAGTTCCCATACATCTCAGACTTGGAAAACTTGGTAAGTGAGGTCCTGAGAGAGCCTGTCCTGCATCAGGTCCTCATTAGCCTCTGGGCTGATGGAAACGTGGTTATGCTTATAAAGTACTGACATGACAAATAATAGCAGAGGGCAGCAACTATTCTGAAGGATGCAATCAGAATTTAAAACAAAACAAAACAAAAAGCAGCAAATCTCAATCAGTAACTGCTTGAAATTTATAAAATGTAATTCATTGAGGACAAATGCAAATGCAAAGCAGGAAAAAATGCAATGCATTAACAGCAAGCAGAAACTCACTAGCTGGAGGGCAGCCCTATCCTGGGGAGTTTCTGCAGATTCTGTTGGTCAGACTCACAGAGTGCTGATGCTGTGAGCAAGGCAGGAACATGCAGTGTGGTGTAAGGGCAGGGATGGTCACTGTGCTGCTCTGCTCACCCCAGAGGTGATGTCAGCCAGAGGAGCATCCTACTGGGTTTTGTGCTGGTTGTCAAAAGGAAGAGCTAGCAAGCAGGAGAAAGCACACAGGAGATGCTATGAGACCGGTCAGAAGTTTGAAAAACATGAGCTGCAAGAAGATGAACAAATTGAGTCTATCTAGGTACTACGGGACAAAACCTGAGCAAGGACATGAGAACAACTTTCTAAAACACTAAAAATCACAACGAAGAGATTAGTAATCATCTTTCTGAGGTCTGCAAAGGGTGTTCTGTAGAGTATTTGGGTTAATTTGTTCCCACGGAAATTTCAGGTAGGTATGAAAACTGCAGGGAGTTCTTCCTTGGGTCAGGCCACAAAGGAGCAACTCCCGGTGGATGGTCCCACTTGCCTTATGGGACTATCAGGCAGCAGGAAAGAGCCACCTCCAGGCACCCACATCCGTGCCGTAACAGACAGGAGGCAGCTGGGGCTCTTTCTGAGGAGCTACCTACCCTTCTGCTGCAGAAGAAGGAGGTCTTTGCCAGTGGTAAGAGGTGGAAGCTGTTTTGGTGAGCTGCACTATTGAGTATAAAAATCTTTTCCATAACTGTACCTACAGTTTTCCGCTTTCTGATCTGTCCCTCAGCCACACTGTCACCCTTCTGCCTTCGGTCAGTCCCTCTGCTTTGTGCCATCCCTCCTTGCTGCAGAACCCCTCCTGTTCTCTGTTTTTCCCATCTCTGCAGCTGCACTCCCCCTTTCTGGGCTCTCTCTATTCTTAGTCCTTCTCACACTGGCTATTTAGTTCAGCGGCAAGGCATTTCCATTTGAATTGCTTTCCTGACTCCATCCAGGACAGGAGCTGAGCCAGGGCGCTGCATCCTGTCCTGGCCCCGTATTCATGACGGTCACGCGCAGGGCCCGCTCAGTATGCACGGCTGCGCGCTCCGAACGCCTTCTGCTCTGCCAGGCTGTCGTCAGCTGAGCGCGGGTTACAGAATGCACAGTGTGCGCCCTGGTGCGTGGAGAGAGCGAGGGTGAGCCTCTCCTGGAGACAACAGGTAGAGCGCTCCCCGTTCTCATCCCCAGAAAATGAAAAGGACGGCTCTGCAGCCACGTGCAGGGGTTCTGCTGCGTGTGCAGGGTGCCTCTGCCTGGCAGCCCCTCTTGATCGGCCTGGGACCCCCCCCCAGCACCACGAGGGCAGAGCAGAGCAAAGACAGGCTGTGAAAAGGAGCGCCTGGTGAAGAGGGTGCACGGAGAACTGCTGCCTTGGGGCAGCCATCCCATGGTCCTTAGTGCAGGTTTTAGGTATGCTAGGAGCAAAACTCTGGCTTTGCTGCTGAAAAGCTCTGCAGCTGGGTGTCAGAGCTGCACTCCACCCAGCACCCCTCAGATGCAGCCCCAGAGGCTGTTCTGGCTCTGCATGTACCAAAAGGGCCATCTTCTTGTATTGCTGCTCCTCTGGGTGCTGACTTGCAGAAGCAGAGCTGTATTTGGGGGCTGCCTTGATCTTTTCAGCACTTTCCCGAGGTCTTACAAGCACAGTGCTGCTGTCTGAGTGAAGAATTGGAATTTCCTGTGTTTTTCACCACTGTTGCCCAGTCCAGGCTGAAACAGATCCCATGCTCCCTAAGGAATGCATCACTGAGCTCTATGCTCCCAGAGCTGCCTTCTGCCCTTCAGTCATGCCAGGACAACCAGCTCTCTGTGCAGGGCTGGGTCGCACAGGTTTGTAAGATGTCTCATGTCGGCTTGAGTGTGTTTCTCATCCGGGGACACTCTGAGTGACTTTGAGGCCCCAGGATCACTGTGACACAGCACACTTGCTGCCATGGCCCTGCCAAGCCTCCCATCCTGGTGATCTGCAAACAACTGCCATTCATAGCAATGAGCGCTAGGGAAGTGCTGGAATAACTCAAGGCCTGTATGAGAGGGAATGGTTCCCTGGGCCCCTTTGGTGTTCCCTTCCCCAAGAATCATAGAATCATAAAATCATAGATCCTTAATGTTGGAAAAAACCACTAAGATCACCTGGTCCAACTGTCAGCCCATCAACACTATGCGCACTAAATCACGTCCATCAAGGCCACATCTTGAACTCCACCTCCCCGGGCAGACTCTGCCAATGTCAAACCCTCTTCAGAGAAGAAATTTTTCCTGATCTCCAACCTGAACCTCCCCTAGTGCAACTAAGGCCATTACCTCTCATTCTATCACAAGTTACCGGGAGCAGAGGCCAAGCCCCCCTTGCCAAAACCTCCTTTCAGGGAGTTGTAGAGAACAACGAGGTCTCCCCTGAGCCTCCTCTTCTCCAGATGGAACCATCCCAGTTCCCTCAGCTGTTCCCCATAACACTTATGCTCCGGGCAGACCTCTCACAGATTCATTGCCCTTCTCTGAGCACGCTCCTGGGCCTCAATATCTTTCTTGTAATGAGGGACCCAATAGCCTCGAGGTGCAGCCTCATCAGAGCTGGTTTATAGGGGGTCCAATCACCTCCTGCTCTTTCTGACAACACCAGTTCTGATACAAGCCAGGATGCCATCGACCTTCTTGGTCACCTGGGAACACTTCTGGCTCACGTTCAGCCGGCTGTCAGTTAAAAGACTCAAGCCATGTGGCTTAGAGGTATAATGACACTATGACTCCACTTCCCACACATCAGCATGTGTGACCATTCCTCATGGATCAGACCAGTGCACACAGAGTCCATTGAAGTGTGCCTAGAACCAGCTGCAGCAGCTCATCCGTCTCCCTGGCAGTTTCTCAGGACGGAGAAGCAGGAAGTCCCACCCTGTGCGTCACCTCCCCATGGATATGAGGGGATCTGTTGTGAAAATGCCAGCACCAGCATGCAGTTCTGTCCCCAGCCCACGCCCCTTTATGTCCCTTGGACTGGAGGGCAGATTTTGGGTGGGAACATATGACACACATGGCTGCCGACCCTCATCACCTCCCTCTCTTCTACTGAGGCTCATTTAGATGCTCAGCTTCACAGAGCTCTACCTCTTTCCTTCATAATCTTGCAGCCCACCAACACCAATTAATATTGATTATCCATATGGACATGTAGGCAAATATCTTCCAGCTTTGTAGGACATCTCTTTCCTTCAAGTTCTGCTCTGTCACACATCAAATCTAATCTGAACCTCTGTTAGTCAGCCCAGCCAACTTGCTGCCCAGAGCATTCTTGCCCCTCCTGGACAGCTGCATTTCATCCAACATCAATATGCCTGGCATCACAAAGGTGTGCTGAGGATCATAGAACACATAACCCTGAGCATGACACCATGGAAGAATTTCTTCTCAGAAAGTGGTGAGGTACTGGAACAGGCTGCCCAGGGAGGTGGAGGAGTCACCATCCCTGGAGGTGCTCTCAAGGAACGTGCAGATGTGGAACCAAGGGACATGGTTAGTGAGCGTGATGGAGGTGGGCTGACAGTTGGACTTGATGAGCTCAGAGGTCTTTTCCAATCTTTCTATGGTTTCTATGGTTCTATGGCTCCCTGTCTGGTGCTGGGTAATGGTTAACTTTCCAAAGCCTTCCTCCTGGCAAACAGACAGCCTTTCAATGTTTTCTTTAATCCCTTCTTTAATAAGTACCCAAAGAGCCGGTTGGTATCTGGTAAACTTCTCTCCTCACCAGGTAGAACTGGTGCGCACTTTGCAGGTCCTCAGTGCTGGTGCACCAGGAGACAGGCAGAGAAAATGCTGCCAGGGGGAGGGTTTACTTTCACTTGGGAGTTGTAGAAGCTTGGTTTGACAGAGGGCTACAGGTGCAACTGAGGATCTGGGTGCCTGGCTGTTTGTCATCACAAAAGAGCCTGCACCAGGCAGGGATATGGCAAGGGCCCTGAGGCTCCATACCCTCTGTCTGTTGGGTGCCTCTGCTGGGCGAGCTCCTGGTGCACAGCTCTGCTCCTGGGACCTGCCTGGGATGTGCGCCCAGTGCACGGTTGGCTGTGTGCTACCTGCTTGGGCCCAGCACAGCGCAAGGCAGAGAGGTGGGAACGGTGAGTAGCAGGGAGGGCCAGGCCAGCAGGCTGGTGCAGGGAACCCGGCCTAATGGTGTGTCCCCAACACAGCCCGCTTCCAGGCCAGGTGCTGCTGTCTCCACTGGGCAAACATTTCACTGCAATTCCTTTCATATCTCATAACACTATGTGGAAAAGATCTTTCTCCCCTCAACAGCCCTAGAGATGGGTGGCTGCAAGGAGCTATATGAATTCCTGTGAGCAACTGGGATGTCAGACTCCACCTCCAGTCCCTGGGAGTGCTGAGGTTCCTCATTCTGTAAATGAAAATTCAGTCCTTCTCCTTCTACAAGTACAGAGTAGGTGGGAATGGGCTTGGTGCTCTGACGTACCCAGTGGAGCCTCAACCTCCTTACCTCCTTACTCCTTACACTCTGCCATGGTATGCTGGCAGCTGGTGCTAAGGAATCGGCTTCTGGGAGCTGCTGGACAGCTGTGGCTGTCAGCTCTCTTCTAATGAAAGAGGAAACGTATACAGGTTACTGCTTATACTCTCTAACTATATTCTTGCCCAGAATTACACGTATTTAGAAGGCAGAGGTTCAAATTCTGCTATTAATGGTGCGAAGGTGTAGAATATTTCACAATCTTGTTTTTATCTCAGTGATGTCCATTCACAGATGGTTAGCACATGGTGACCCTCAGCCCGTGGAGCAGAGCAATTGGTTCTGCCCTTTGGTGGGCAGCAGCATGGCTCTGCGTGGCCCCTCCACCCCAAGTGGTGAATATCTTTTGACATGTATATTGAAGTATTACTGCATTTCCATTTTCTTTGCCATGATGGAAAAGCAAACAGGCACAGAGGCTTTGCATTTGGATAGTTAAATTTTCATGGCAGTTTAGCAAGGCTGGTTGGAATTTCTACCTAATTTCAGTTTCTCTGCACTGCTCCCGAGCTGCAGCGTCTAGGCTAAAAATGTGATAGCAGGGAGCTGCTCAGTTGCTGCTCAGAGTCTTGTCATGGAATAAAGCTGACCTGGGAAGCATTGTAATCAGCATCTGGTAAGAGATCATAATACTAATTTGAGTCCTAAAATCTTTTCCTAATAGAAATCATCAGCTCAGATGTATTTTGTCAATTATAGCTGCAAAGATCTCACACAATTACCCAAGTTCTGCAGCTGAAAGAGGAGATGTTTACATGGATAATGAGAACTAGTGCTAAAGTTTTTGAAGGAATTTCTCCACTTGGAGGTTAATGCAGCACCTCGGTTTTGGAAAACGGGTCCTGTTCTCACTTTGTAGCATCTGGCTTTAGTCCTTGCAGCAGCCAGGAGACGGCACCTGGCTCTGCTCCAATAGCAGTGTGGATTTGTGCTGAAGGTCTGGAATTTGAATGGCATTTTTTTAGTTCCAGGTGGGCATACAGATCCCAGCCTACTCTGGATCCCAGAGTCCTGAAGTCTGGCTCTGAGCAGTGTGACCTGCTGAAGCACCATGATATTAAGGTGTAGCCATTGCTTGCAGAAGTGGGCAGCCCACATATCTAATCCAGTATGTATGGCCTGAAGGCTCAGCAGGACACACAGACAGAACATGTATAGCTCCGCAGTGGGGATGCTGCCATGGAGTTTGCATTACAGTGCCACAGTCAGATCTGCAGAGCCTTTGGAAGGCATAGTCCTGCAAATTTAGCAGCAAAGAGAAGAGAGTTTTCCAGTCTGCTTCAGACTTCCAGACCTCTGCACTGCAGAGCAGTCCTTAACACAGCTAACTGACTGCTATCCATTAGCACCATTAGGCTTTAACCTGCCTTCTTTTGCCCAAATAAATGAAAGTATCTGCAGGGCCTATGGAGCTGGTGAGTGTTGTGTCCAGCACTGATGGATGAACAGAAGGTGCCAGGGAGAAGTACATTAGCCTGATTAGTCTGGGTCTTCTCTGGCCACAGAGTGATTTGTCAACCAGAGGAATCAGTGTGTGCTGCTGGAGCAATGTGGCCGCTCGGAGTGATGCCTGGGCAGCTGACCCTCCTGCATGGGCAAGGCTGGCATCAGTGCTCCTGCCATCACAACCTTTTATAAAAGCTTTTATATAGAGCACTGGAAAAGGATCCTCAGGGCAGTGTTCACAGCATCAGGTCCAAAAGTGTTGAAAAAGCATTTGTACAATATTCTCAACATAGGGTTGCATTTTATGTGGGCTGTGTGGGACCAGGATTTGGATTCAATGATCCTTGTGGGTCCCCTCCAGCTCAGGACATTCTATGAGTCTGTGAATCTATGATTCTGTGATTCCGTGTGCAAACCTCTGAAGCAAAGGGAGGCTGAATTCAATAGTATGCCAACAAGCCAGTCCAACTAATTTATGTAAAAGGGAAAACACTGGCATTTTTGCATTGGCATTTCTGCCTGATCCGGGTCTCATGCAAAAAAGCCTCAATTTTAGCTTGTTGGGATTTTCAGAAATTTTATTATTTGACTCCACCAGCTGGGAGTCCATCAGCACTGCCGGTGCTCACTCATGAGGGCCATTAACCATTACTTCACCATACCCAGTCCTCTAGGAACCAGACCTCAGTGGTCCCTTCCAAGACAGGGAAATGTGGGCAAATGTCCAGGGTCATGAGGCCCTATGTCGGGATCCTGCTAGGCTGATGGTGCAAGGCATGTCACAAGGGATGAGGAGGGAACACTGCTTTACCTGGTGTGACTGCTCCTGACATCCCCACACTCTGGCTTTGCAGGAAGGTCTCTGAGGGGTGGGTTAGCTCCATTGCTGCTGCTGGCAGTGTGCTTCAGAGAGGAACCAGGAGACACCACAAAAACTCCTTGTCTTCACTACTTTCCTGAGAAACTCCTGCTCCTCCTCCGGCAGCCTGAGATCAGCTGTGTCCTTGAGAGCAGGGCTGGAGAGCCTGCAGCAACCCTGAAGCCCGAGAGAGCCCTGCCAGGTCCTCTGGGTCTGCTCCCTCCCATTTCTGGCCCCATTCACCAGCATGAGCCACAGCTGCCAGAGGTTGAGGAGTCTCAGCCATGTGAGCAATAGGGAACCCCACTGCCAAGCCCAATCCTCTACCGAGAGAGGCCTCAGCTGGGTGCTGGACTCCCCGTAAGGGTTTGGCTGTGGAGGAACTTTTATTTTCCAAATACTATTCGCAACCCTGCATATTATAAGTGACAATAGAGCAGGGACCCTGCTATTTGCTGCTGCCAGGACTCCCCAGCCAAGGAAATTTACAGTGGTGGCACTGGAAGCGCCTTTGCAGCTGCATTTTGCAGTCTTGCCCCACACCTGGAGGTATTGCCCATGGCAGGGAGGGCTCGGTGGGCTTTGAGGTCCCTTCCAACCCAGCTTTGCTGTGATCCTATGCAGGGGATGCAACCTGTGGCTGCAGCGAGGGTGCTCACTGTGGGCCTGTGGGGTTGGGGGAGGCAGGAGTTTGGGATAAAACAAGGTTTGTTTCCCCAGCCTCAACTTCTCTCACCAGCTCAGCTGAGTGCTGTTTTGTTCCTTCTTCTCAGTGTGGGCATCACCTGGGAGGGTACTCCTATGGCCCCAGTGCATTTGTGGAGTCAAGGCCAAAAGCCCTGTGTCCCCACTAGAGCCTTGCTGAAGACCTGACAACACATGGGAAGAGCTGCTGCTGACTGGGACAGAATGGAGAGGTCAGCAGGCAGTGGGGCATCCCAGAGGGGAGGAAGCACCCTGACCAGTGGGTTTAGGTTCAGTTCATCACTGCTGGTACTCAGTCCGGAGAAGTTACCTCCCAGCTGGCCATTTACTAGGACCCAGGGCTTTAGACCTTCCGGGAGCAAGCCATGTGCTGCAGGGCAGACTTGATCTGAGGCAGAAACACTTGGAGAGAGCAGCAAGCAGGGCCCCCACTATTCCTGGAGATGTGAGAGGGCTGTGGCTTCTAACACTGCCCAAAGCAGTTGAAATGGCCCAGCTTCTGCCCAGGGCCTCTGCAGAGACTTATGTTCCCCTCTCAGGAGGGGAAAGCAGCACTGGGCTGAGAGAGCCCTAGAGAGGAGACCTCAGCAGTGAGAAGGCAACATCTTTCCTAAGGATAGGGAAGCACACGTTTGCCAGTTGGTGGGGATCTCTGTCGTCTGTTCACTCCCCACACTGACGTGGCCGGGGACATACTGCTGCCCTGGTGGCAGCCAGCACAGGCAAGGAGCAGGAGAGTCTGCAGGGGAGCAGGACCCCTCCTTTGCCTCTGGGGGGCTGCGGTGCCCCCACCATTGTCACACACCCCCAGTGCTGGGCAGAACTGACACAACCACATGGCAGCCAACCTCATGGCCTCAGCTGCCCATCAACACCTGCCACCTGCATTACTGGCATGCAGACAGAGCTGCAAGCAGAGCTCAGGCTTTAGCTGAGAGTAGTTTTGCATCCAGCATAGCCAGAGGTGTGGGCTACTCCAGATCTCATCCCACCATGCTGCTGTTCCTGATCACAGGCTCCCCAGCTTTCTCTCACCCTCCATTAGATGTTAGGGACACTCCTGTCACAGGAGATAGATTGCATTTGAGGGAAAAGTTTTAATGGACAATTTTTATTTGGAAGAGTCTTAGGAAGACACTGTCAGTAACAAGGAGGTATGCTATTTGCTGTGAAGGCACTGGAAGGAAACCTCTGCTCCTTGTGACCCACATCCCTATGACAGTTTTGCACTGGTAGGGAAGGGAGTTGTGCTCATCTCTTGGCCAACTTCAGCCCAAGTTTGGTGCACAGAATCCTGAGAATACTTGATAAAGAAAGTATCCTTCTTCCTACACCAATCCTGTAGCATTCCTATATGGAGCAGGATCCAAAGTGTGTCTTAAAATCACAGGTATTCACTGACGTTATCTATGATGTTGAAAGAGATCCAAAATAGGGTTTGCAAGTGCAGTTGGGGTCAGAAGAACCTGCTTAGAAGTGGGAGACTGAAGAATTTCTGCTCACTGAGTATCTAAAAAAGAATGCCCAGAAATGTGATGGGGGGGGCTGCAGGCACTAGTGTGAGAAGAGGCATGTCTATAATGGAGAACTCATTACTCAGATGCATAGAATCACGAAGGCTGGAAAAGAGCAGTAAGGTCAACTAGTCCAATCATCAACCCGTCACTACCATGCCCACTAAACCATGCCCTGGGGGCCACATCTTGAAAGGATGGTGGTTCCACCACCTCCCTGGGCAGCCTGTGCCAACGCCTGACCACTATTTTGAAGAATAAATTATTCGTAATATCCAACCTGAAAAACCCCTGATGCAACTTATGGCCATTACTTCTCATTCTATCACGTTACCTCTGAGCAGAGGCTGACCTCCACCTCACTACAACCTTTTCAGATCTCCCCTGACTCTCCTCCAGACTGAACAATCCCAACTCCCTCAGCCACTACCCATAACATTTGTGCTCCAGACCCTTCAGAGCTTCACTGACTTTCTCTGAATATGCTGCAGGGTCTCAATGTCTTTCTTGTTGTGAGGTGCACAACACTGAGCACAGTAATCAAGGTACAACCTCACCAGTGCTGAGTACAGAGGGACAATCACCTCCTGCTCCTGCTGGCTGATCTAGTTCTGACATAAGCCAAGAAAGCCACTTGGGCACACGGCTCACTCACGTCCAGTCAGCTGTCAGCCCCTAGATCCTCCTTCTCCACACAGTTTGCCAGCCACTTTGCCCCAAGCCTGTAGCGCTGCCTGGGGTTGCTGTGACCAAAGTGCAGGACTGGACAATTGGTCTTGTTGCATTTCATTCCAAGGATTTCAGCCCATATATCCAGCTTAAGAACTTAAGAACCCATAAGAACTCAACATCATCATCCCCAGCATTGAGCTCTACAACATCAAAACACTTCCTAACACAGACAGTAACGTCACTGCCCTTCCTTCTTTGCCAATCCCTCCTGAAGAGCTTACCTTGTCCAGAAAGATTTGGTGGCTGGAAATTGGACTTATTCAAGTTATGGCTGAGATGCCGTTCAGATGGAAGAGGTCATTAGCTTTCTCAGACAATTCACCACCACTCCTCAGCTTCCCATGGGCACTTCTGCTCAGCCACCAGACCCAGGCCTCATGGAGGCTATGGGGCCACTTCTTCAGATTTCACTGTGGAAGGCACCAGTTTGGTAGACTGTAATGTTACGTGGCACCTTTTCCACTCTAAGAGGACTTTTTGACCTCTCTTGATTTATTTTCTTACTTTCTAGCTTTTATACTCCAATCTTCTTTTGTATCTACAGCTATTAGAAACTAACATTCCAACACAGCCATCTGGCTCTAGGAGCTGGGGCACCATGACTTTTAACTGGTAACACGAAAGTATGAAATCCAGAACATATTTTGTTTGTTTCTTTTTAGTTTTAGTTTTTTATGTCCTCTTCGTGTCTGTGATTCTTAACATTAGCACTGTCTCAAAGTGCACTGATAGTCAGTTTCTTAGACAGAAATAGCACTTTCTGCTGGGACAATCCCCCAAAGTCAGCACTCCTACTGGGCCTGGCTTAATTTGTCTGATGTCCCAGGGACTTCCGTAAGCTCTGAGTCCCACTCAGACAGCCTGGAGGAAGATGGACCAGTAGCCTTGCATGAGCAACCAAGACCTGGATATGTTTTCTTTGGGTGGAAACATTTGTCTGGAGCTGCAGTGATTCTGGGAACACCAGTGCATTCCCAACGTCTAGAAAGTGCCTCGGAGCCCAGCACAGGAGCCATGTTCCATTTCCACCTGGGCTGAGTACTTCTGCAAGCCCTCTTGCAACTCCTGTGTCTCATGGCAGGCACAGCTTTGCAAGGGAGAAGGAAGCGAGCAGCAGCACGTAGGGAGAGTCTCACTGCTCCCAGCTGGCAGCTGGCTCCCCAGGGGGCACAAAAGGCCTTTTCACACCCCGCATAAACAAGCCAGGGCCGCGAAATGCTGTTATCGAAGAGCATCAGTTCCAGCAGCAGCTCAGGCCGGGACTCCCTAAGCTCACCTCATCTTGGAAGTGAGGGCAAACACAGTCTCACTTCAGCTTCTGCTGCAGATCTGACGATGAATACTTTGCAATGATTATTAATAACCAGAAGAGCACTTCACTAATTCGTAGTTGGTGCTGCGCGTGGAAGGCGTGAAGTGCTAACAGCTACTGTTTCTGTCAGGGACACCAACCCTGACTAAAATAGGAATCATTAAAAACAATGTTGCAACAAAGAGCATAGAAGTACCCTCAAGGGGAAGAACTGACACATGCGATAACCCTCTTTGCTTTCTATTCAATAGAGGCAGACCGGATTCCTTGAAGGTGTAGTAAGCTGTAATAAGAAAACTTGCTGGAATAACAACCGAACAAACACATGACAGCAAAAAAAACACACAGGTTCTCAAGGAGGCCTAGTGACCAAATCTGTCCTAACACAGAACCATCACATGTCTGCAAGCCCTTTCAATTTGTGCCATCCCTCATTTCTTTGCATTGGCACCGTTGTTCCAAGCTGATTCTGCCAGACCATGAGGATGTGCCACCAGATCTCCCTTTGGTGACAAAGCACGATCTGACTGCCTGGTGACTTTCCCATGGAGCTGCTGCCCAGGTAGGGAGTGGTGCACTCAAGCTCCTTCCTCCACGTCATGTCACATACGAGACACTGGGCAGCCAAGCTGTCCAGCAGCCAACATGCAGTTCCACCTGGCTGAGTACTGGCTGCTTGCTGTAACAACACTTCCTGATGAAAAAGCTAACCTCTGGAGATGTTTATTTATGTGAGTAACCCAAAAAGTGCTGGTTGCTCTGAATTTCTCTATTTTCTTGTTTTGGTTTACTGTCCCTTCCCTCTGCGCTATCTATTATATGGGACACCTGAGCAGGTATCTCCATCACTGCCACCATGGAGCGAGACTTGACAAAGATGCAAAAAAAGCTTCTGTGTTATTAAATAAACAGAAGAGGGCCCATCACGTGATGATGGTCAGTATTTTGCAAATTAAGCTCTTTTCCTCATTTTAGGGGCAAAGGGCAGTATGGCCAAATCTCCATATAGAATGGATTTTCCACATCTTCAGTGCTGTTGAGGATTTTCAGTTTTAGCTGAAAAGGAGGGATTGAGCTTCCTGGCAGCTGGCAGACAGCTCAAGGCCGTTTGTTCAGCACCAGCAGGGATTTGTCCTGCACATTCCTGCTCTGCTGCTCAGCTCCTCAGGGGGAACGCTCTCAGCCATGCACTATGAAACCATACTTTGAATGCATGTGGTCACCCACCAAATTTTTGACCCAAATTCATTTTTAACATTTAAATTTCCTGTTAGGGTATGAGAGAACCTGACGCACTGAACAGCAATTCTTCCACTGAAAGGTAAAAACAGGCAGCAAATCAAGGACTCAAGACTGCACCCAGACCACATCTTTTTAGCAACACAGCTGTACAAATCTTTTTCTTTCGACCGTTCCCCAGAAATCCTGCAGCGCAGCGGCAAGGTGTGGCACCCACTCAGCAGCACGGCACGACCACAGACGGCCAAAGGCAAAAACTCCGTAAAGGGAATCCGTGCAACCAGAGGACACGCCTTCTGTTTGTAAGCGAATGCCACCGCCTCACTCTCGGCCCTAGCGCGGCGGCTTATCCCCGAGGGGTTCTCGCTATTTACCCAGCTTTACGGGGCCGCACGTCCCGGAGGGCGCCGCTCGGCGGACAACCCGGCACGGGGTTCCGGCGGACACCGGGCCAACCCGCAGCCGCACCGCGCTCTATACGAGCGCTGCCCGCGCTAGGAGCAGCGTCCGGGCCGTGCCAGGCCCCGCAGCGCGCTCCGGGAGCGGCCACGCCTCTGGGAGCCGCAGCGCTCGCCCCAGACTTCCTGCCCGAGGGAGGCTGAGCTCCTCCGCCAAGCGGGGACGCGTAGCTCCCAGCTGCGGCCCCCGGCGGTCTGCGGAGGATCCCAAAGGGACGCGGGGGAGCGGGGTGCCGCAGCCACGCAGGCTGAGCCGCACCGGGAGGGGTTAAGGCAGCGCAGCGGCGGCCGCCGGGGCTCGTTCGAGAGCGCGGCTCCTCCCGCGCGATCCCAACGGCAGTTCTGTTCGAGGCGGCGGACTCCAGGCGGGGCCGAGCTCCGCACCACGTAGCCGCCCGCCCGTGCGGAGCTTCCGCAGCGCGGAGCCGAGCGGCCCTGCCGGGGGCGGCTCCCAGTGGGTGGGGCGGGGGCGGGAGTGCGGCGGCGCGGGGCCGTTCCCTCCGCAGCGCCGCGGCCCGCCCCGCGCTGCACTCCCGCCGTACGGCGGGCTGGCGGCTGGCGGCAGTCGCTGCGGCGCGGGGCCGCGCCCCGGAGGAAGTCGGTGGCGGAACAGGCCCAGGTGAGCGCCCGCGCGGGGCAGCGACGCGGGGCACGGCCGGAGTGCGGCGGCCCCAGGTGCGTTTGGCCGCGGAGAGCGGCAGGCGGGGCGGGGCGGGGCGGGGCTGGGCAGGGTCGCCTCGCCGGGCCGCAGAGAAGCGACTGCGGCTCTCCCCGCCCGGTCTCCCTTCCTCGGTGAGCCTGGAGCGGCGAGCAGCGCTTCTCATCGCCGCCGTTTCTAGGCGCGGGGCCCGGAGCGCCGCGTTCCCGGCCGCAGAGGGGCGAGCAGGGCGCGGTGAAGCAGCAGCCCGGCCGTGCAGCCGGACCGGCGCAGCCCAGCACAGCCCAGCAGAGCCCGGGGATCCGCCGGCCCCGCAGCCCGCCCGGCGCTGCGGATTGCGGTAACTGCGTTTAACCGCGGGGCTGTGATTTCAGAGGGACGATTTACATTAGAGGGAGAGCCAGGAACAACTTGGACCGGGTCCTCGCATATTTCTGTGGTTATTTTTGGAGTATCGTCATATGGCAGGAGGTGGGCTCTGGAGGTATCCTCGAGCTCAGCGTTTTCTCCACAGACCGTTACCTGGGTGATCGTATTAGGGCTACGCGGGTCCCCTCTGTCAATGCTTTCCGTATGAAGTACTCTTCCTACTGCTGCTTCTGCAGTAGTATTGTTCTGCTCTGTGCTTAGCCATGCGTGGCGGTGGGGACCCTTCTGCGGACAAACAATGGTCGGGGACGTGTTATGGAGTATTTGCAGTGCTGCAGGAGCGGGCGGTGGAAGAGCTCTGTTATTGGGCTGCAGGCTGTGTGAGGTGACTCCTGATGAGCCCTCTCCTTGCTGACATGCCCTGAGAGGTGTGGCTTTCTCAGCACACCTAGAGACCGGCCTGCTCATCAGTTCCTTCCCCCTGTGGTCATCTCACGTTGGCCTTGTACAAAGGGGCTCTTGCATCCAAACAAACGGAGACGTGGGAAGCGTGTTGTGACCAAGGACTGCCTCTCAGGGATGCCTTGCAGCTCTCTGCCTCCTCCGCTGCCCACTGCACGTTTGCGGGTGTCCTTTGGCTGCCATGGCTGGGGATCTGCACTCATGGCCTTCAGCAGCCTGCCTGCCCGTGTTGCCTTCAAGGAAGTTTGGAGCTTAGGGAAGGCATGGTTTGAGTGGTGATCCTGACAAAAAGACAATTACTGTTTAATTGTGTTTTTTGGCTTCTGGTTTGGCAGCCTGGAGCCTGTCTGCAGGTCTCCCTGGGTGCTCAGAGCCCTGCTGTTAGCGAGGACCACAGGCTCATAGGGTGTGTTCTATGAGTGTGCCAGACTAGTTATTGTAGCACATGGAAGGTCTAGAATCACCCTCTTTCTCCCTTATCCCTTATGCGAGTACAATCCCCAAATTGACTGTTGAATAATCAGCATATATGTGTCCCCAGGGGATGTGAGCTGCCTCCTCTGCTTGCAGCCATTCCCGGGAGCAGCGAGCATCTCCTCACAACCCTTGTGCCATGTTTATTGCTTTAACAGCAACTTCAGATGGTAGTGGAGCCACTGAAGTGGACACTGCTGCATGTAGCAGAGCCCTGGTTGTGACAACAGCCTTGTGAGTGGCTCAAGTGTGATGGACAGTCAGGAGGGGGTCTGGGTTGGCTGAAGAAAGTTGTGGTATTGCTGCGATATGGAATGGAGAAAATTTTCAGAATCAGTTTTCCTCCCCAAAGCAGCTGATTTCTCTTTTCCCTGGGCAATGACTGTGATCCGAATGAGGAGATCACCTTATTTATACAGTAACCTTTTCTTCTTTCTGCTTCTAGCAGTCCTGTAAATGACTGAGATGTCCCTTGCACTAGCACTGCAGAATAGTCATGCATTGCTAGAGGAGGTTTTCATAGACAAACAAACTAGTCAGGTTTCTGGCTAATTCTGTTCCTAAAAAAAAAAAAGTGTCCTGTAAATAATCATGATTTCTAAATGATGGAAGTCAATGGAGAATGGCCTGCTGGTTAAAGTGCAGGAGGTGGGCTTGGCTGTGTTCAGGATTGCTCTGGGTTTCCTGTCTGTTCTCACAGGCTCTGCATGAGTGTCTCTTGCCTTAATTTTGTTCAGCTAGGAAATTATATTTCCCCACTGCTTTGGGCACAGTGATACGCTGCCTGAGTGACAGCTGGGATACTGATGGTGCAGCGTGTGTGAGGAGATTGGTTGAGTATGAGCTTAGGCTCGGTGGCAGATCAATGTGGGCGTCTGGAAGGCCTGTGTTTAGCTATATCGTAGACTTTAATGTGGTGCCTGTCACTTGGAGGCCTGAGACTATTCTGAAGCTCTGTTTTGAGAGTATATGCAAAAAAAGTGAAACACAAAACAGTGGAGATTCCCAAGCTTGGTGCTTGGAAGCTCCTGCATGGAAAGACTTGTGCAGTTACAGATAGGTGACTCTCATACAGCATGTAAAATGTGCTTGCACCGGGGCTGTGACAGTGATGGCTGTGTGGTTTATTGTTCTCACTAGAGAAGTCAGATGGCACTGAGTCAGCAGGTTTGGATTTGTCACAGCTGTGGTGATTGTGCTGGAAGACCCGTGAGGTTTGGTGGTGTGAGGTGAAGGGACTGGCCTGTGCTGCAGCCACACCAGGGTTTGAGCTTGGACTCAGGCCTGCTGCTGGCTTGTGCGCTCCTTTGAGTTTGGATGAAGTGGTGGCATTGGTAGGGACTAATAGGCCTTGAGACCACACTCTGTTATTTGGAATTCGTCTGCTTTGTGTCATTTGGTTCTTCTAATTTGAATGCCAGTAACTCACAGTGGCATAGCCTGCAGAATGAACGCTTTCTCTCGCGTGTCATTTTGTCCAGATTACAGGAGATGGGAACAACATTGGGAAGAGGTTGTCTTCGGTAAGCACGTGTTGCAGTATTTCCATGTCTCCAGATCCATCTTTCAACTCAGCCCTTGGGTGGAAGCTGATGGTTTAAGATCTCAGTGAGCATTAATTCACAGGATCCAACATGCCTGGGATGGGAGGGCCCCCCAGCCCTGCTGTGCTGGCAGCTCCCCAGCTCAAGCTGCCTAGGGCCCAGCCATAGCCTCGGGCACCTGCAGGGACGGGGCACCCGCAGCTCTGGGCAGCAGTGCCGGGACTGCACCACCTCTGAGTAAAGAACTTCCTCCTCGCATCTGGTCTAAATCTCCCCTCTTTCAGTTTTAAGCTGCTCCCCTTCTCCTGTCACCAATTGTCTGTGTAAAAGGTCACTCTCCCTCCTGTTCAGAACCTTTCTTTAAATACTGAAGGCCATCATAATGTTTTCCCCACAGCCTTCTCTTCTCCAGACTGAACAAGGCCAGCTCCCTCAGCCTGTCTTTGTAGAAGAGGTCTTTCAGCCCCCTGAGCATCAAAGAAATAGATTTGGGCAGTTGTATCTATTGCAGCTTTCCTGTCCCAGGTCCTGTGGGCGTCCCCCATCTTGGATGGCAGTTGCTCCGCCCTCCCCTTCTTTTCTCCAAGGAGGTGAATGGCCGTGCCAAGAGCTATTGGGCCCAGCTGTTATACAATTGGGGCAGAAGCTAAGGCTTGCTTTCCTTGCACCAGACAGAGGAATGTGGGACTGTATGAAAAAGAAGTGTCATCTTAGAGCCCTCTTGGGTGGTTTTGCCCTCTTGCCCCAGTACAGAGCTTTGAAGATGCAGAAGGTGCTTTGAATTGAAGCTGAGAAGCAGTTAGTGCCTTGCACATAGTGTATGCATGTACATCTACATACTCGTGCACACCTCACAGATTTGCTATCTGAGAAGGTGGGGGTAACAGGCAGAGCCTTAAAACCCAGAAAATAGTGCTTTGGAAGAGCAGTTCCCTTCCATGTTTTACTGATGGTCTGTGTTTTGTCCTCCAAAGGGCACTACACTGCCGTGTGGGCTCAGCAGTGTCTCAGACTGGATCTGCCCCATGCAGTAGCCAATGGGTCTCCTGTGATCACAGAGGAGTCTGTGCTGACACCATTGTGCTCAAACCACGAGACAAATGAGGCTGAATCTGCAGATCTGCAGTTTCCAGAAGGTCAGCAGTTTCATTTGGGCACTTGGCCTTTTTGTGGAGATGAAATGTGGTACTGCTTTAGTATCGGATCTGATCCCATTTCAGAAGTCAGGCCTCTGCCCACCAGCTGTAATTGGACCCAATGGTAATCATGTTGAGCTTCATCTTGCCAGTTTCCCAGTCTGGTCCAAAAGACAGACACTGCTTTCCATCCAGGCTATCAGAGACACAGTCAAATCTTGTGCCAAATGTTAGTGTAAAATGCATCCCATGTGTGAGCAGAGAGTGAATGGGGATTTACAGTATGGCATTTCTGCCAGGTTCCACCCACCTGACTCCTTCCAGCTATCTCACTGCCTGCGCCCCGCTTGCTGACTGGTGACAGAGCAGAAATGTGTGTTGGTATCCTTTGCTGTGTTTCAGATGGAGAGGAAAACACAGGGTGGAGTCTTCTTTTGCACAAAGGAGAAAGTATCATTTCTGCCTTTGGTGGATTTTTAGGTGGCTGGGGGAAATTAAATAGAATTTTATCACATTCGTAGCCCTCTTCCCACCTCATTTTCCTGTGAATCTGTTGATGTCATGGTATCTTTCAGAAGATATTTTTAGATTTGCATTTTTTTTCTTTCTTTTCCGCTCATATCAGGCTTCTGAAGGGAAACACATTTCTATGGCAGAGCAGAACGAGCCATTTCATGATGCATTTTGTTATGGGCAGAAGAGACTGGAATCTGATTGTGTTTTTTAAATGACATTTTCCCTTTGTAATCAGCTCATTGTGCTTGTCATTGCGCTTGCACTGGTGAGCCTGGAGGCAGCTAGGTGCATGCCCTGCCAGGCTGCTGCTGGGGGGGCTGCCCAGCTCACCATTCCCATGCTCAGTCACCCGGGAGCACTTCAGAACTATCATCCATGGGGGCAAACATGAAGGGCTGCAGCCCTGGGAGAAGTCCTGCAAGTGTTTCTCCCTAGCAGTCCTGGCAGGGATGCAGTACCCCTGTGTTTCAGAGAAGCAATTAAATCTTATTAGATGGACTATTGATTTGGCTGTGTCTCTGCTGGCACGGGCTCCTGCTGAGCATTAGATGGCATGGTACCTGATGAAATATTGGATCTCCTCTTTGCCAGGGACCAGAGGGAAGTGGCAAAATTCTCAAAGTGGGTTAATGATGCTGTGCAAAGGCCTGCTAGGTCTGTTGTTTGCTATGGAACCACAGAATTTTTTATCAGGAATACAAACCCAGTGTTAATGCTCAGCTTTGGGGTAGGAAACTTCCAGCCTGAATTGAAGTGCTGCCTTTGAAGAGAGATTTATTGCAAGTCCTTGTGTGTGATGCTCCTGCAGAGTAATGGTAGAGCAACAAAAATACCCTTTGATGTTTAATCTGTCTCTGGATATATGCGTGCCTATGTGAATCAGGGGCTGTTACCTCTGCAAATTCACTGGGACTTTTCTTCAGGGAACCAAAAGATGAGGATGTCCTTGTTGGTTACCCTGGTCTAGCATGCGTGCTCAACCCTTTGGCTTGTCTGGACCACACTAAGTGAAGGGAAGTTGTCTTGGGCCACATATGTTAACTATTGCATATCTTTTGTATGTAAGTAACAAAACTTCTTATGTATATATATATATATATATATGTATAATTTAAATGTAAAAGAAGGCAACAGAACTATAAAACTAGTGGGTTGGACATGTATGGTAGTGCATCATATGTCTGTAAGAACCACAGCTGGCTTTAGGATGACAGCCAGAGATAAACAAAGGAGGTAAAGGTAGAGAAAATGCAGCTGCCGCTGCTGTGTTTTGATGGCAATTTCTACTGTAGCTATAACCCTCCCTGCCCCTTCTACTTTGGTGCAAGAGCTTTGAAGCTCAGCCTCACCCCCTGCCAGATGCAGCTTAGCATGCACGGGCAGGACAACATGGCTGTGGTGTTGTGGTCCAGTCATCTGCTGAGAACTGGTTAGGCTGTTTCCTCTTGTGCGCCAGAGCCGATGTTACCCAAGAGTTGGGAGATGTTACCCATGAGCTGCACATGGCTGGACCTCTACTCGGGTCTTCATTCTTCAGTAAGCTGCCCTGGGGTTGCTGTGCTGCTCTGCCCTACTTATGTTCCTGGACAAGCAAAAGGAACAGCATGAATCCTTGTCCCCTTTCTTGACCTTTGTTGGACTGATCAGGGTTCTTGCAATGCATTGGCCTAGATTCGAGCAAGCTGGGCTTGACAAACAGCTTTCTCCTAGCCCCTGTGAATAGATATGCCTGCCAGCATTGCTGGCTCAGATCTGCCCCTTGCAAGGGCTGTAGTTTTTGTCTGAGTGACTGCCTGTGGTTGATGTCCCCAGCACCTGCTTTGACAACCAGTGCTTGTGCTTGCCCTGTCAGGGTCAGACTGGATAATTGCTGTGGGGTTGTGACCATGTGGGTCATTGTGGAATGTTTTCAGCCTGAAGCACTTGTCTGTGGCTGAGATGGTGTACACATCAGCCTTGTGCTGAGGACAGCTGCATGGCAGAAGCTTGCAGTGCAATCTAGCATGCATTTTTGCTAGCAGTAGTGGAGAAGCTGGAAGCTAGCAGGGATGGGGGAGGGTCTTGCTCCCAGATGCCTGCGTTCTCAGAGCACGTCATTAATATGATGTTAATTGATGCAGTAGCTCCAATTCTAAAGTGTCTCCTTGCTGAAATGCAGCCGGCTTTGGTGAAAGCCGCTCCTTGCAGCAGCAGCAGACAGGAAGAAAGGACGGTCTGTGTTTGCTCCAGAGCATGGTGGCTTTGTCTGGCAGTGTGTACTGGTGCTGCAACACAGGCAGGTAGGGGAGGAGTGCTGAGTGTCGCTGCCCTGTGCTCAGTGACCACCTCCTCCATCCTCCCTTCTGCAGGGACGTGGCACAGCCGTGGTGAGCCCTGCATCACAGACTGCTGATGGATGCTCATTCCTCAGGCTGGACAAAATCAGGCCACTTCCACGTGTCTGTCTGCCTGCCTGCCTCTGCTCTTATCTCTTGAGCTGGGTTCGAGAAAGCCAAGTGCACGAAGTCAGGAGCAGTGTCAGGAGCCCCACAAAAATCTTTGGGCTCAGCAGAAGAGGATCAGGGCCTTGGGAGCTCATCCCTGTGAGGGCAGTGACTGGGAGGAATCCCCATGTGTTTGTATGACCTTCTCGGGGCAGGAGCACGAGCTGCGGACTTCGAGCCTGCTCAGCCGCTCGGCCCAGCTTGCTGTGTCCAGCTGCTGGCAGAGGACGGGACAGCACTTCTGCTCTCAGCTCCTCCATCCGGCCTGCTGGCATAGGCAGTGTCTGCCTGAGGAGGTGGGTGTAGGATGTGGGATTGAGGTGTGTAATGACACACGTGGCAGTGGCCTTGGCACACCAGTGGCAACCCCTGGCCCGCAGATACGGGAGCAAGGAGTGTGGGGCGTGTGGTCAGGGCGGTACTGCCCTGGGGTCTGGGAAAGGTGAACTGTATGCAGGCGGTGATGTTGGGGCATAGCAGCATGAGCTGGCGCTGTGACTCACGGTGAGCCTGTGTGTGATGCAGCATGTGGCTAGGCCATGACTGCCGTCGCTTATGGAGGGCAGGGAGGGCAGGGCCTGTAGCTGAAGCAGCCATGCTCTGTGCTGCGTCCCAGCTCTGCTCCCAGTGCAGAGAGACAGCCCAGTGAGAAAAGCGGGCCGTGCAGGGCTGCAGCAGCACTTTCCTAGAGGGCAGGGCATGTGGAGCGTGGTAGCATCAGCACAAGAGCCCTCGACCACGGGAGCCTGTGCTTTCCACTGTGAGGACAATGGCAGAGAGCTGGGGAAGGGACGCAGCATTACAGGGGTGGGCTGAAACTCTCTTTCTTTTCCTCGTAGCTCTTGTGCAAATCATCTTGGGGCATCGTTTTTTCCCAACCTAAAGGCATTTCGTTGTTACCCTGGAGGTGATGATGCTCCTAGCTTACTGCATTGGGGCCGATGGATGGCAGAAAGTCCTGTCCTTGTTGGTGAGGGCATGGGCCTGAGCCAACTGCAGTTTCTGGCCTGGCTGCTACAGATTGACAGTGTGAAAAGAGATGCTGTCATTGCTGTGTGTCACCTCATGTTGCTGTGCTGCTTGGGGACTCCATCCAAATGGAAGCGGAACAGCTTTTGTGCCCTGAGCAAGCTTTTGAGAAAGTTGCTGTGGATCTGTGTCACTCCTGTGGAGCCAAAGCCTGTTCTTAGCATCTCCATGCAGGGCAAGCTGTGTAGGGCTATGCACAGCTGATGTTTGCTTGTGGGAAGTGAAAGGGTTTCACTGCATCCATGTGAAATGTGAAGTTAGTGAGCTGTGAGTCCTTGATACTGAATGTTCAAGGGACTTTTGGTTTTGATTTACGTTGTTTATGTTTATGGAGTGATTGACTTTCACATAAGCAGGCTATCCTGCCTGCTTTGCGTTTGTCCTTGTGAGAGGATTGCCTGTGTGTGCTGAATGTATAAGTTAACTCTTGTTTTAAAAAAAAAAAAAAAAAAAAAGGTTGGAAATATCCTTGTTGGGCTATAGGACTTTGCTTCCTCTTTCACGTAACTGTAGCACTCGTTGGACTGCAGTTCTTCCCTGGACACATGAAGGTTTGTTTTTTTTTTTTTTTCCCCCCCCCCTCTTCATTGTATATAGTTGCCATCTAAAAAGTGGATCTGGAAATTCTGTTATAGGATCCAGAGATCATTTCCTTTTAAAACTGCTCATTTTACTATGTGTGTGCCAAACCTGCTTCCCCATGGATGGGTGAGCCAGGCTGGCTCCTCCTGTCGTGTGTGTCACTGCCTGGGATAAAGGTCCTGCCGACCAGATGTTGCCCTTGTTGCCACCAGTGAGGGCTATCATCAGAGGGGCCGTGCAGGTGACACAGAGGGACAGAAGACAATGTGGCACAGATGGCCCTGAAATGAGAACTTGGGTAGCAATTGTCTGTGCAAGCCAAGAGTCTATCTGTTTCACTTCTCAGAGGTACTGCAGTACTGCCCGTAGTAAATATTTGCTTTTATCGCTCAAAATTGGCAGAGCTGGCTCTGAACACATGCAGCGAACAGACCTGCTGCTTTTGAAGGTACTGTTTTCACATTGGTTTCTTTGAGAGTAAAGCTGCACATAAAATAATCTGTAGCAGAAAATATCCAGCAAGTGGATTTGTATGGAGTCTAAATGCAGTGCTTAAGCAGTTCGGCGCTGTCTTGTGAAGAAACACACTGCTGTCCATCCGTGTGCTTGTCATCATTCCTGGGAAGATTATTATTTTTATTATTTCTAACCAAATCCAATTTCTTCTTTGCAGATTCTGAATTGTGCCTGAACAGAGCGCTGAGATCAGCCCCTGGAAGCAGTGTGAGTTTATCCTGAAAGCCTTTATTCTCCTTTCTAGATCCCATGTAAGGCTGAGCAGGGTTTTGTAGCACAGAATGGGTTGCAGTAGCTGATGGTGGAAGATCAGAGGTCATGCCACAGTATGAAAGAGTCTTGTATGGTAGCTGATTCTTTGCTAGAAACCCCCTTGTGATAAGTGGAAATCTGGTCTGCTACTGCTGAAATGCAGAACTGTTGTAACTTGGATTCCTATGGCTTTCCTAATGTGTTGGGATTTTTCCTATTTTAGGTGTTAGGCAACAGCCCCTTTGCTAACAGAAGGGTTCCTACCAGCTGTCTGACTCTTTGCTTGCTGACAAAACTGTTTTGGGGGAATCGCACACTAAGTTTCCATATGTGTGATTTTGTTTTTTTCTTGCCCAGTCTTCTGGAGAAGCCGGTGTGTTCGCAAACCATAAAATGTGCCACTGAGTTTTGTGAAATGGGCATCTGAGGTCCAAGCATAGGTCCCAGGCCTTCAGGAGGACTGGGCTTGGCTGTCATGAAGTGTCTCCCAATGAGCCAGCTTGGAGTGGAAGATGAGAGAGGACCAGAGATAGATCTGAGTCGTAGAATTATTTTTGAGACTCCTGGAAGAGTGGAGCCCTCATGGCTCAGGCCTTCTCCAAGAGGGCTTCAGGCCCCTTGGATTTGGCTCCTGTCCACCTGAAGCAAGAAATACTCAGGATGTGGGTAGGTGATCCACATCCTTGCCAAGAGCCTCAGGTGTGCTCTTTGGGGCTGGAGATGTCCCTGGCTCTGAGCAGAGCTGTTCATTAGTTTTTATGAGCTAAGAGACTATCCTTCTGCAGAATTTCTTTGAAGGTCCAGACCTACTCAAGATCTGGGGGTGCATGTCTAAAGAGAAGGCAAGAAGGACAGGGATTCTGTGTGCAGAAGAGCCATTTGGCTGTTGGAAATATTGGTTTTGGAAGTAGAGGGGTAGAAGTGCAGTGAGAAGGGATGTCCATGTGGCTCCCTGGCATTTCTCAGGGACAGCCTTAAAAACAGAGCCAAAGCAGAAGGTGCTGTGCAGAGCAGACACAAACTGCTCAGAATGGGAAAGGAACACTATTCTCCTGAGGAAGGGGAGAAAAAAATTATCATAGCAATGAGGGAATGGCTCTGCAGGTGACCCCCAGCAGCCTTATCATACAGGCAGGGACTCACCTCTGCAGTGCGGGAGCAAATCTTGCTGACAGGCATCATGCAGCAGCCAAATGTTCCTGTGTCAGCCGTGGCCTACGAGCCTAGCACCCACCCCATTTCTGAAGGAAACTGAGGCATGTGATGATACAGAGTCACATGCAAACAAGCACTCAAGTTGGGACTGCATTTCTACCCCTCTCGTTACAAAACTGATATTCCAATATCCAGACAGTCTCTTAGCTTTACTGGGAGGAACTGCTCATAAAAACTAACTAGCTGCTCCAAGCCTGGGGGTGCCAGGTAAGGTGGACTGGATGGGGTGTTGGGCATGGGAAGCAGGAGAAAAAAACCCTCTGCTGCTTCTCTGCACGGGGTGGCACACCAGGAGCTGCAAGAGAGCCCTGTGGTGACTCCTGACACCCAGTGATGCCTTTGCTAATACGTTTGCTTGGTGTCCCAGGTGCAGCAGGAGATTGGTGGCCCAGGTCTGGGTAAGCTGTGTTTCTTGTTTCCCCTTTTTCAATTGTGCTTTGTTAACAGATGTCCTGGTTAGCTGTGCAAGGCATAGATCCACCAGTGGCTTGGAGAAAATGTACATTAAAGCAGAACTGATCTGCTGCTGTGCTCTTGTAGCAGCTCTGGGGAGACTTGCTGAGCCATGCACTGGAGCAATAGCATGGAGCCCATGGGTCCTACTGTCCTGATGAGTCTGGGCATGTGGAGCCATGTTGGAGCAGGTGTGGCCCAACCTGCTGGTGTTCTTGTGTTGGGGAAGGCATCCCCACGCTTCTGGGAGGGTTGGTGATGCTCTTGGCATGATTGTCATCCTAGGAGTAAGCCTCTAATTTCTGTGTGTTTCTGCAGTTCCTTTGCAGCTGATCCTAACTCTTGAATATCACAAAGGGCTTACTGATAGATTTTGTCAGGCAGAGTGAAGAGGAAAAACTTTCTTGGGTGCTTGCTATAAGGGAATGGCCTCCCTCCTAGGAAGTGATGCACAAGATACGAGTGGAGAAAATAGAATTCTGGTCCAGGTCTAAAGCAGTGGATACAGGGCTCTTTTGGAGATGCAGAACATAGTCACAGAATGGTTATGGTTGGAAGAGATCTCTGGGTCCACCTAATCCCACTCTGCTCCATCAGGGCCACCCAGAGCAGGGTAGCCAGCACCATGTCCAGGTTGCTTTTGAAGGTGTCAAAGGAAGAGACTCTACCACCTCTCTGAGCAAACTGTGCAAGTGCTCTGTCACCCACGTGGTAAAGAAGTGCTTCCAGGCAGCCAGTCAGAAGGGCTGAGACTATCTTCAAAGCAGAGCCTTCTACGCTGTCATGATGATCATCACAGGGATGATTTAGCCCCATAATTCTGATTGCAGGCAGTTTTATAGTGGCAGCCAATCACAGATGAGCATAGAGTAGCTGATGAGTTCCCTTCTCAGTGCCCCAGGCAGGATCAGCTCCTTACTGCAAGAATTGGTTCAGGATGTTGCACTTCCCACCTTTTGCCTGTGATTTGCTGTAGGTCTGCTTTCCAGAGTAGGCAGGAAGATAAAGCTGCTCTTTCTTCCCTAGTCTTTACCTCATGCAGTGATGGGATGCTGGCCAGGGCTGTGACTCCCATGTCCCCTGGGGTGGCCTGGAGTGCAGACTGCGGGATCCTTTACTGCTGGGCAGTGGAGCTGGGGCAGCACTGTGCCTGCTCCACCATCTTGGCTCAGGGCTGCTGGTGCATTTTCCTCTTGATTTGGAGTCCATACTCCCAGGGATACATGCCTTAGTCAATGAAGATTACTCTGTGTCATCCCAGCTGCTTTGGTGTTGTCTGAGCAAATTGGTTTGTGGTATGCGGCAGTGTGTGCCCTGAAGGCTGGTGAGAATGTTGCCAGCTCCCTCAAACTCATCTTGGGAAATGATGGCTGCTGGCCCAGCACTCTGCTTGCTTTGACTGAAACTTCTAACCTCTTCTGTATCATCTCAGTTAGGAGTCCAGCTTCCGCCCTGTTGCCATGTATCTGCGGTGAACACCCACTGCCGATCTCTGTCTCTGCTCAGCTCTTGAAGGCTTCTCTAAGATGTGTACTGGAGCTGTAATCTTCCCCCACCTTTGGGTGTACATTCAGTGAGGCCTGCTTGAGTGTCAGGAGCTGTGGCTTTCCTTCAAAGTTGCAGCTTTGCTGCTTGCCCCTGAAGTCCTGGCAGGTCTTGGGGTGACTGTCTGAGAGCTCTCAACTCCTGATCTATGTAGTACCTTCATTACTGCCTTTGGCCATGAGTTTGAAGGGCTAGGATGGGCTTCCACCCTGTTGCACTGATGATTCCACCAGCACTACACTGAAGGAAAGAGCTTTCCATTCCTAAATCCCTCCAGAGGAGGATTCATCACCTGTGGCTGAGTTTTGGCAGTGTGCTTAGTGTGCTTAGTGTGCAGCAGGACGTGGGGATAAAACACTGTCGTGTTTGGATCTGCAGGACTTGCTCCCAGGAATGGATACTACTAGAAATCAGGTTGCTGAAGCTGCTCGAAGTGAGGCCAGTGGGCTCTGAAGGAGTTGCTTGGGGCTGATGTGCTTATCTGAGTTTTCTGGGCTCAGCTGCAGGCTTGCTGCAGGCTGGGGATGCTGGGGTCACCTGCATCCCACTACCTCCTCTCTGCCAACCTGGGAGATGCTCCTTCTGTAATAGCTGAGGGCTTTTGAGGCTCTTCTCAGCCTTCCGGGAGGGTCCTTAGTGGGTTTGGAAAAGGCCAGCTCACCATTGAGCCATAGGGCACCCTGGTGCTCGGTTCTTGGCTTGTGTCCTTTGCCACCTGCTGTAGCGGCAGGATACATGCTGTGGCAGTGGGGAAGTTGGCAGTGCACTGGCGGCAGGTTATGTTGTGGTGAGACGCTTTCAGAACCAGAGAGGTGGCCAAGCACGTGGTTTGGAAAGAAACATCGGGTCTCCTCCCCAGCAGTGTCACACAAGGGCACTTGTCCTGCTCCCACATGCATGTGGTGGCCCAAGGGTTGTTCAGTGGAGCTGGTGCCATCCTCCTCACCATGGACACACGTCCATTGAGCAGCTGCTGTGCAGGCTCTGCTTCTTCCAGCTGAATGCCCAGGAAATGCAGCGGGCCCTGTGGGCAGGTAGTGGGACAGTGCTTGTTCCTCACCACGAGGTTATGATTAAACACTACCTTTGGGATGAAGAGAGCAAGGGAGAGGGCTGCCGGCATCCTGTTACAGGTGCACGCTGCTGCCTCCAGCACAGGGCAGCTCAGCTGTGAGTGCCAGGGGGCTGTGTCTGGAGTTGCCACGGAAACAGAGGGTTCGGCCTCTGGGGAGATGGAGATGGTGCTGGCACTGCAGCACTGCCGTGTGGGTGGTGAGAGGGGGTTGTCGTGGTCTGCCTGCTGGTGACAGCCCGGATGCTGCTCCCAGAGCCGTCACAGAGGACACCTCGGGCAGTGTGTGTGCCCACGTCTTCCCACAGAAGGTCCTGGAGTGCTGGTGACAGAAACCCCTGGAGGGTGACTCTGCAGCAGGCTGGGCCCTGCTCCGCCAAGGGCTGATTGGTGTCCACAGCCTGTGGAAGCCTCCTGCCAGCCAGGCTGGGCTGCATGGGACAGAAGGGCTGGGCTGGACCTGGCTGAGGCTGCTTGTCTGCAGCCTGGGGCAATGCAGGTCCCCGAGGGAGCTGTTGTTGCCTTTGCTCCCCTTGTCTTCACTGCAGCAGCGCCCGGCTGAGCTGAAGGATGAGAGACCTGCCAGCCTGAGTCTGCTCTGTTTGGCATAAGCCATCCTCGCAGTCCTGCTGCAGTGCCGGAGTGCTGCTGTTCCTGGCAGCACGTTGTGCCTGGACTGCAAAAAGTATGTTCTGTGATTGGGCTGTCCTGGGCGCCGGGTGCAGACGAGAGCCCGCCTTAGTTCTGCATAGCTTGTGTCTGGACCTTACAAGTCTTGAGACCTCTGCCCTATTTTGAAAATAATTCTCTACTTGCCAGATCAGGGGAATAAATTTTCCCCATTTCTTGACTCAGGTTCTTCCTGCACTGTGTAAACTTTAATCTTTTGTTAATTGCTTCAGTGGTAAAACATTAATTTCTCACTACGTGGTGCTTCCCTGCAGCAGGGCGTGCTCAGCTGCAACCCCAGGCTCAGGCAGCCAGGTCCTACTTCCCCAGTTCACATCTGCCTGCCGGGTGGGTGCTTCAGTGCCCGCACTGTGCACGGGGACTTTCCTTCCACTGCTGTGTGACAGCAGGAAGCACTGGTAGCCCTTTCACTGAGAGCTCTGCCTTTGATGAGTCTCTGCCCTTGGGTGTGGTGGAGAGAGGCTTAATTCGGTTCCCCCCTCCTCCGCCTTTTTTTTTCTTTTTCTCTTTTTTTTTTTTTTTTTAACCTCTCCAGCCCTTTCTTTTGTTGTCATTTAATTGCCGAAGTTCCCTGAATGCCTGCTACCTGCCTCGGGGGAGAATTCGAGACACATCAAAGCAAGAAGAGCATCTGCAATCACTAAGTATACATCCTTTGGGAGCTAGAGACTGATTAAACTGTGAGGAAAAACAACTGCTAAAGACTGTCCAAGAAGTAAAGATTGTCCAAGAGGGGCTGGGAGAGAGTAAGAGAAATCGAGCAATATTTGCTTACCAAAAATTGTCTCTCTCATTCCTAAGGGACCTCACTGGGGTCTGGCAGGGTGCTGGGGAGGGCAGCAAGGCTGCTGCATTCTGCAATGGGAACCAAGGGTCTTGGTGCATCCTTTCAGTTCTGGTCTTGGCATGGGCTTGTACAGCTATTTGTCAGGACAGAATATATGCATGGTCTTGTGACTGATACCCCCTTCACTTAAGGAGCCTCTGCTCCTTACTCTGGAAGCTGGATGCTCATCTACTCCTGTGCAAGCTTTCCCTCTGCAACTCCCCTGCAATGGGGGCAGCTTTTGCTGCAACCTCACTTAATGGTGTCAATGCTTCTTAGGAAGAGTTGGCATCTGATTGTGTGTGGAAGGTAGAAAAGAGGTGCTAGTAATGAAAATGGTGAAGTTGTGAACTTGGTGTCCTACATGGACTCTGCAGGTGCAGCTGGGCAGGGCAGCAGAAGAGTACACAACCAGCAGTGACTGCTGTGGGAAGCCTGCCTGGGCATAGGGTAAGTTGAACTTTGTCTTTCAGCTGAATAGGGAAAAATAAATAAATTTAAGGCTTCGTATTTTGGGAACAATAGAAAGCAAACAGAATGAATCACAGAATCGTCCTCAGCAGTAACGTTTCTTGCAGTCACAGGTCAAGATTAAATTGGTGATTGGGGAGGTGTCAGCAGCTTAGTCTCTACCTGAAGCAGTCTGTGGTGTGTAGCAGCTGCTGGGTGCGTGAAGGTGTGCGGCATGGGCCGCAGTAGAGCACCCTGCTGTGGCACACGCCATGCTCCTCCTGGTGCCTCAGGGCAAGCCTGTGGGCTTTTTCTTAAACCTGCATTCATGGAAGGTTTTTTTATTATTATTTTTGAGAAAACTATATTAGTAATAATTCATGTTTCACAGAGCATCTTCTTCCCACATGTTAATAAGTCATGAACTGGAGATACTCTTCATCGCTTCAGTGGAATGTTTTATTGGTGAGGGGCTGGCAGCAGCATGCCTGCAGTCCAGTGCATCCCTGCACGTGGCGGAAGGGAAGGTCCTCCAGGAGAGCAGCCTCTGGAGACTCACCCACTGTGTCTTGGGCTCCTTTAACTCAAGGGCCCTTTGTCTCATGCCCTGCTAATAGCCTGAGCTCAGCAAGTCGCCTGTCACTGCAGGGTTAACCAGAGCTCTTGAAAGCCTCTCATTTCTTTTAGAATAATTTTAGGGCAAAGCATTTGCAGTTACACTGATTCCTCATAGAGCTGAAGATTAATCACATTTCCATGTGCCAAGTCAAAGGAAAAGCTTGTTTTCTCTATGGCTTTGATGAGTAGGCTGTACTTGTGAGAGGCTAGACCTCTGCTGCAGATACTGATGTTAGGAACAGCTTAAGGAAACCCAGGAAGTCTGGGCCTTTTAAAAATTTTTTTTAATTTTTTTTTCCTGTCTTTATTTTCCATGGTTAATAGAGCAATTTCCTGCTCCTCTTTCCAGCCAGCTGCTAATCTGTCCTCGCTCAGAAACAGGCTGAACAGCAGCATGAATTGCAGGTACCATCCAAAAACTGTTTCCAAGAGCAATTCTCCAGCTCCAACTCCTGATTATTGTTTCACTTACTGAATTGCTGCTTTTTTTCCTTTGAACTTATGTTACTTTTTTCCCCTGCAGTGTAATTTTGTGACATTTGGAGGAATTTGCCCAAAACATGGGTCTGTATTGCTTGGGAGGTAGCAGTGATGCTGAGGGTTGTGATTTGCTCTTGGAGCAAAGCACTCCCCTCTTCTGCTTGCAAGGCTCTCTCCCTGTGGGTTGGCATGTAACAGAGGTGGAGAAGTGTGCTGCACTTCCGGGCTTGTTATGATTAAAACTTGACTGAGACTGGGATAAGGTCTGAGGTGATGTGTTGAACAGCAAATGAGGGCATGGTATGGTGAAGGATGGAGGCAACCTGGTAGATTGTGAATCCTACTGTGGTGGCACAGCTGAGAGCTGGTATTCAGTAGAAGGGAGCAAGTTTTTGGGCAGAGCTTGTGAATGCATGAGAGTTGGCCACGCCTGGTTGTTTCCCCACTGTTTGTAGCTTTGGGACCTGGACAGAGAAGCCAAGCTGTAAAGGGTAATGCTGGACACAGCGTATGGGGAGCTCAGATGATTGGTGTCCTTGGGAGCACAGATTGTGTGGTGCCATGGGAAGTGCTGGTTCCCAGTAGCCAGGCTGGCTTCTTGAGATGGAGCAGAGTGGTTTAGGTTTGTTTTTTCCCTTTTGGAATCCAGCATTAATCAACTTGTGAAGACAGCAATTAGACTTGGAGTGGGAGGTAAAGTGGGAGGTCAAGCTTGTCTAAAAGCATTGTTCCTTTTCCTCTAGACCTTGGATACAGCACATGATGTGGGGCACATGGTTGGGCATCAGGGAGAGGTGACAGCAGATGCTAGGTGAATGAGATGCAGGGTTTTCCGGTCCCACCCCTGCTGCTGGAGCTGCAGCAGCAGAGCCAGTGTGTGCAGGCAGGTGGCTGCTGCAGGATGGCTCCTGCGGGATGCTGGTTGCTAGGCAACCTCAGAGGTGGAGCTTTGCAGGTTGGGAAGCTGCTGCAGGCTGCTTCTGCCCTGCCTGCATCCTATCCTGCACACTCTGGGAAGTGCTGCTGGCTGCCCTGCTCTGGAGGGGGAGCTGGGGTACTCCAGTGTAGCTGGGCATTACTATCAAAGGTTTCTCAGACTGAGATTGTTGATGCCCTCACTGTGAAGATGGGAAGTTGTTTTGGAGCTATGATGGCTTTATTGTTTGGAGCTTCCACCTCAGTGATTCTGATGATTTGCACCTAAACAAGAAGAGTTGAGAGCTGCAAGACCTCAGCAGTTCAGGCAGCAAGCACACCTTTGGTCAGGATGGTACTGACTGCAGGACACTGGAGAGGAGGTCTCCTTGGCCCTCATTAGGTTGTGGCTGAGTCAAAACGTGTGCAAAGGAAAGGCTGGGTGCTACAGCAGTACAGACAACCTGTGTAGGCACCAGCAACGGCCTTGCGCAGATGCCAGTACTGCAGGCTGTCTCCCTGAGCAATTGCAAGCTTGTCTGGGTAAGTTACTCCTGTGGGTCTCTCTTCCTTACAGTTTATTCCCAAGCCCAGATCTTTATAGGACACTTGGGGAATTCTTTCTTGGAAACAACAAAATCTTTGGATTAAATGAGATCCTGAAATGCAGCAAGAAGCTGTGCCTGTAGTTGCCCCAGGGCTGGAGTAAAGGGAGGTTACTCTGGGCGGTGGCTTAAACTTTTTATTTCAAAGCATCCTGATGCTTCAACCAGTGGTTTCAACCGGGATTTTGCATGCTGAACGTTAAGCAACCTATTTTCTCCTTTGCCCTTTTCCCTAGCACTTGTGAGGTCCCTGCCCACAGCTGGAGCATCTTGCTGGACCTTTGCTGAGTGTTGAATGCCCAGGGTGCACCACCATATCATAATACCATCTTATCCCTGCTCCTAGAGTCTCCTCTGCACTCTGCTGACTCTGCAGATGTGTGTTGTGGAAGGTACTTGCTTGCCTGGAAGAGGCACATTCCTGGCTCTGCAGAGCTGCCTGACATGTTAGAGGAGGCAAACTGTGCAATACTGTGTTTGTTGGAAGTATCCAAGTAATTTTGTCAGGACGGTATCTCAGATAAAAGCAGATTTTATTCACGATTGCAGTGGCAGGCGTCCCACAAGCAGGAGAGCGCACTTATGGACACAATATGACAGCTTTTTATCTTGTTTCCCCCCATCCCTCCTCCCCTGTTTCCCCATTGGCTGGATACTCCAGGCTCACAATCTTATTGAAGGTTTACAGTTGTTAGTTTGTGTGTTATCTGGCATCAGTCAGCAGGCATCCTGTTGTTTCCAAGATGTCTCAGTGCTCTTCTTGTCATATCAATATGGTGATTTTCTTCAAAGTCTTCATTAAACAAAGAGCACCAGGGGGAGGGGGTGATGCTAGGCCTTCCCAGTGTCTCTTCAGGTGTTTCCTTGGGCATGCCATGTCTTGTTCTCTGGTTTGATAAGTCTTGTGCAGGATATTCTTGCAATGTGTGTGACAAAATATACATATACACACCTATATACTGAGCGTGTATTCCTGGGAGAGGGTTCATCTAGAGGATAAGTGATGCAAACTATCAGAGACCCCTTCCCAACTAAAGTAGTAAGACTCCCAAAACGAACGATGGCAACAGAGACAATGAAATAAAAAATTCTTGTCTAATTCCAGTGCAGAAACAACATTTGATTCCCATATGTACTGCAAAAAGCCTTATTAAACTTAGCTCTCTCTGCACTCCCCTGAAACAGAGGACAGGATGCACGTAGCCAGCAGACAGGGATCACATGCAGGGTTTGGTGGTGGTGCACGTCTCTCTGCTGGCTCTGGTGCGTGCAGGACTGCTGCACTAGGTGTGTCTGTGCTGTGCTGCTGAGCAGCTGAGCTGTGCGGGGCTGTGCTCCAGTCCAGGTGTGAAGCTGTGACCTGCAGGGTCCCCATAAAGGTGCAGGACAGAAAGCCCTTGGCTCCACAGTGCAGGTGGTCAGTGCCTCATCTGTCCTCAGAGCCAGGTGTGGAGCACTGGAAGGTGTGGGCAGCATTCCTAAAATGCTGGTGCATGGGGAGTGGTGAAGATTGGCTGAACTAGCCAGTGTGTTGCAGTGGGGTGCTGAAGGCCACAGTTGTCCCAGGATCCCTCCAGAAACCTTTGTGCTGATGCAGCAGCATGGCCATCCACATGTGGGAGGGGAACGGGTACTGGAGAGCCAACATATGCCATGAGCTGCTCTGCTGCGGAAAACCAGCTGCCAGCTGCTTGGCTATTGGAGTGGACTCCCCAGACTCCTGTTCGTGGCTGCTAACTCTCTGGCCAGAGAGTCGGCAGGACAGGCAGCCTGCCGAAGTGCTCTGACACCCAGGGGGCTGGGATGGCTCCACAGAATGTAGTGGCAGAGGGAGGAAGGAAGCTGCGTAGTGCCTTGCCTTGCAGCGAATGGGGTTTTCCAGCAGGCTGATGACAGTCAGGCATTTCGACTTGCTAACGAGCTGCTGGCGTCGGGGGGAGGGGAGCCGAAGCCTGAGGGAAACAGTAAAACCGGAGTTCTCTGGAGTAGCATCAACCCCTGCTGTGGCGGCAGCAGCTGTGTGCCTCTGACATCACTGCTGCTGCCCTGGCCAAGCTGTAAAAGGTTCTGCAGAGGGTTGGGAGTATGGGATTTGGAGGGGACAATGGGATCTGTGGGTGCAGTGGAAGACGAAGTTATGCTACAGGTACTGAGCAGGCTGTTGGTGACCTGCACAGTACACAGCGCTGTGACATTCAGGCTGTTAGGGATGACGTGGCGTGCTGTGGCCATGGGATGGTGTCCCATGCCAACAGTCAGCATGCGCTGACTGGACGTGTGGCCAGCTCTGCTTGTCACTGCTACCAGAAGCTTCATGGGCTGCAGGAGGAACATGGAAATAAGGAATTTGCCAGCAGCAGAGCAGCTGCAGGGGTGCTTGTCTAGCAGTGAGCTGGACATGGGGTGGGCTCTTGTCCTGCCCTGAACTGTAGGACTGGGTGCTGGGGTAGAAGCCAACCCTGAACTGGGCAAACTTAGGTGGCCTTATGAGAGAGGGAGGGAAGCAAACCTCAACATGGGATGTGGCACAGGCATCACGAGTTGCAATCTGTGCCCAGTTTTTCAGTTTGCTGTTAGATGTCTCAAGTAGCTCCTTAATCTGGAGAAATGTGTGGTGGTTTTGCAGAGCTGAATCATGCTCTCTCCTGAGCCACCAGCTGAGAGAGCTTCATTTTCATGCTGATGGTGCTGTGTGAAAGGTATTTCTTGACTTCTTGACTTGTCCACCCGGAAGGGTTACAGCAGTTTATTTCTGAATTTAGATATTCAGCTGGGAGGTGTCGCTTGAAAAGATGGGGGTTTCAGCTGGTGGCTGAAACCTGGTTTTAAAATGATTTGGGTCTTGAGAAACAGCTGTTCGCTGCTGTGTGTGGGTGGGAGCTGGACAGCAAGAAGGAGAAAATAATGCTCTTGCATTCAGACAGGCTTGGGCTCAGAGCAGTGCAGTCCCACCGGCCTGGTGGTGAACGTACTGCTGGGCAGGTGAGCTGCCGAGCCCTCCTGGAGCATTGGGAACATGACACAGATCACAGCGTTCTTTCCTAGTTTTCTGATGCCAGCAGGACTGTGTGTTTTTGTTTTCTTTTAAAGCAAGGCAGAGTCTGCCAGGTGGCAGAAGAGAGACTGTGGAATGTGGCCAAGCTGCCATCATGCCCTAAACTCAAGGCTGGTGTGTTGTATTCCTGCTCTCTCCCTGTGAACCCAGTGACTTCCTAACTTCACATTTTTGGCCCTAACTTTCTCATTGTTCATGTTTGACCCAAGTTCTGTGTGGCAAGATGCCATTGATTTCACATCATGAGGAAGCTGACCCAGGCTTTCTGAGGATAGCTTGGTGAAATACATATGGACTGTTTTATTGACACTGCAACTAGGGGTTGTTGTGATGGGAGGCTGCTGCCTGTCTCCAGAAGGCAATGCCATTGGAGGAGTGGTGTGGTTTGTTTGTGCAGGGGAGGCGCTTTTCTGTCTGTAAGATGTGTTGGGAAAGCACAGCTTCATGTTCCAGGGTCAAACGTTTGCACTGCTGGGCTAACACATGACAAGTAAGCAGATATCCCAGCTCTTTGCAATTGCTGACATGATACAATACATAATTGTCCAAATACAATTTCAACACACGTCAATGCAGTCTAACCTCACTGCATGAGAGCAGCTTGCCAGCCTCATTCCAAAAGGCTGAGAGCCCTTAGTTTGGAGTGGGTCAGCTTCCCCATAGCTGGTCTGCATGGAGGGCCCTGTGCTCATCTCACTAAGGCAGAGACAAAAAGCTTGTAGAGATTTTGCAGAATCATCTCTTCCTCCTATTCTCATCCTTGTATTTGTCCTACTTGACCAGTGCATATCTCAGCAGCTCTAGCCTTGGCCGTCATGTGGCCTGTGGATGAAAAGCTGCTATCTGCTGCTCACCACAGTGCTCAGCTGCTTCTTCAGGCCTGGTTTGACATATTTTTACCAGCCCGACATCCTTATTGTTCCCAGAAACTCAGGATCAGGTCAGTGGTTGCAGAGTATGCCAGCTGAACATCCCAAGCTTGCCAGGCTGTGCTCAATGTTAGAAAGGAATCATTTCTCCAGCCTACATGTCTGTAGTAGTTGGCAAAGTGTCACGCTGATTTAAACCAACTGGGCAGGCAGACTTCGCCTATCTTCAGATGGGGAACATTCCAGACAACCTTGATGAGACTCTGCTGCCCTCCATCACCAGCCAGGCTTTGAGGTAGATGTGTTAATTGCTTGTGAGGCAGGATCTGCAAGAAAACCATTTTCTGCAGTTACACTGGGAACATCTTCTTGTGGTTAGTTTGTGGCAATCTTCTGTAGTGCCAGGCTCATGCCTTTGTTGCTCTTTGCTACCTGTAGACAGGAGCATCCATCTCAGTAACTGAACCGAAGGAAGGACAGAAAATAGAGGGAAACAGAGGACTTAAGGCAAGTGTGTGGGCATAAAAGGTCTTAGAAAGCATTACTGTACTGCATGTGTGGTTACACACTGAAAGGTAAATCTCAGTGCTGCAATAGCAGAGCCTTTCAATCCCGACTGGTGGAGAATCTGCAGAAGCCAGGCAAGGAGGAGGTCTAAAGCATGCGGTCTGTCCAGCTAAGAATAGAGGGGCATTTGAAGCAGACCCTCACTGTGTGGCCAAGACCCCAGTGGCAGAAGTAGTAATCAAATGCTCCCCGATCTGGATACAGCAGTGCTCTGTGCCCAACTGCTCATGTCTTTGCTGTTGTTTTCTGCTCTTACAAAGTTGTGCAAAGAGGAGCTCCAAGGTCCTGCAGCCCATCTGGGGCCGGAGACTCCCTGAGCTGCTATCTGTGACTTGGTTCAGGGGCTCTGCAGACATTGTGCTCTCTTAGGGCCTCCACATCAATACTTGGAAGGACCATTGTGAGAAGGAGAGAGGAGCTCTCCCCTGGTGCCAGGGGACAGGGACTGCATGGTAGGAGGTTTGGGTGTAATGTGCAGAGGATGAAGCTCTGAAGCAGGCTGATGTGCAAGGAAAAGTGTTTTCACTGCAGGAGACTATTAAAGGCTTGTCAGACCGGTATAGATGGACCAGCTCTATGCATTGAGCTGGATGGGATTAAATGACCACTTGAAGCATCTCTTTGCTGCAGTGTTTGCAGTGCTGATGAAAGGATGTGGTGAGCTCCCTGGGGCTTGCAGAGGAGGCAGCACGGGGCCTGGGCAGTGCTGAGGGGAGCGCGTGCAGGTGGCTGCAGAGATCAGAGCTTCTACGTCAGCGACATCTGGAGCCTCACCTCTGTGAGTCAGCAGTTTGGGTGCTGATGAGTCACAGTGGTGCTGCAAGACCATGGGCTGCTACAGGGCTGGAATCAATTGTCTGGAAGAAGGGCATCTTGAGAAGAGGAAGACAAGATGTTTTCCCTCATTTTTTCAGCAAGCCTGGTTGTGAGGTACGCCAGCACTGAGCAACTCAGCCCTCCCCTGCTCCATGCTGTGGCACCTCAATGATCTGGAGCTGGTATCTGGCTGCTGGCATCCCAGCCTGAGGGCACAGCTCTCTGCTTGGCTGCGCCTGCCAGCATATGGCCATGGTCACATGCATCCCTAGTGTGGAAAATGCAATCGTGTCCTTCCTTTGTGGGGTGTGTGCTGGGAGACATCGCTAATCCCCTAAACTGGAGTCCTGGAATCTACACAGAGTGCACGTGTTCTGGAATTCAAATTACAAGTCGATCCTGGGATATAGGAGCTGGTGGCTGTAAGCTGCTGCCCCATTCTGAAGTGATTGAAATGGTGAGAGTGGACAGAATGGGTTTGAAAACCAAGTGGAGGTAATCCCATAGTGTGCCGGAGGGTGAGAAAGGAGGTGGCACTCCCCTCTTTTCAGGCAGCCCCTGCAAGAAGCAGCCCGTCCTGCTAGGAGTCTCGTCTGCAGTGTGCAGGTGATCTTTGAGTACGTGTGGACATTCCTTTAAATGCATTGAGGTATTCTGAATCAGTTCAAAGGTGGGTAACAAGTATCATTTTCATGCTTAAAGAAAATTGCTCAGGACTTTTCTGCATCCTTTCTGGGCTCAGATAACCTCAGTTTGAGATTTGAATCTTCAGAACCACCACAGGCCCATTCCTGTCAGAAAGCTCAGCCCTGCCCTTGGTGCTGTAGGTCAGAGCCTCGAGTATCATGTCTTCAATGCATGTGTGTCCAAGTTCATGATAGCCAGCTTGAGATTTATTTATGGACACCAGAGGGATCTTTGTAGACAAGGTGCAGATGTCCTGCAGCAAGCTGGAGACTTGTGGCAGTACTTGTTTGCTACTGTTTTGCAAGTTGTTGAGGGATTTTCCATTTGTCTCCAGTTTAAGATTCTGTGTCTGGGCCCTCTCAAAAGCCAAAGAAGAGATTTTCTGTAGCTTTGTGGCAGATGGCTGGTGAGACAAATGCTGCTTACAAATACATACAAAAAATTCTTACAAAAAGAAGTGAGACTAGTACAGGATTTTGTTAGCACAGAAGACTTGGAGTGACATAAGAAAAGTTGTTCAACTCCATGAGCCTCTTGTCGTCCATCTCCAGAAGTTGACTTTTGTCCCTTCCCAGCTCACATTGCCGGGCTCCTGGTTACTATTTCTGGCTGCTGCTCAGTCCTGTGACCTGTTCACGTTGCTTTGACACCTTGTTGGTCCTACTTTCACATATCCATTAAATGGTGTTGAGCATGGAAATTTCCAAGTCACAGTTTTTCCCACAGCTGCTGTAATTCATCCCTGCCTCATGTATATTTTGGGACTCCAGAATACAAGCGAGCACTGCAGTGCCGGTCGCTGTGGGCGTGCTGGGGGCCAGCATTATGGTGGCTTTGGGAATCAGACCTGAATTCCTGGTGGTCACTGTGTTTGTGTGGCTATGGCACTGCATTAATGTGGCTTTATTTTCTGTCTTGAATATAAAGCAGAGATGAAAAGCAGAACAGGCAGAGCTAATTGTTCCTGAAAGACAATTGGGGGTGGATGAAGGGTATAAGGTGGGAGGGAATTAAGGTAAATCTGTTCCTGAAAACCAGCTATCCCATCTAAGAACACTTATTGCCTTGTGCAGGGCTGGGCTCACCTCTAAAAGCAGAACCCTTGTCCCCTGGGGAAGTGATGGGGAACAGGTGGGAGTGCTGAGTAGGTCCTGTTTCCAGTCCAGAGAGCTGCTACCCTGCTCCTACTCCCTGTGCTTGGACCGTGCACCAGAGCTTACCCAGTGCTCGGAGCTGTCCCTTCTGGGGCGAGGAAAGGAGGTCTGGTAGCCCTTGTGTTGTCACCTCTGAGGCACCCCGTGCTAAGCCTAACAAAGCCTGGGTCTCAGCTATTGGCTCCACAGTTCTCCCCCCAGCAGGCACCTCGAATCCAGCCAGCAGATCTCCTGGGGAGCTTTTTGTCAGGTCTGATCTTTGGGGCCTGCTGGATCTTTGGGGATCCCAGGCACTGGGGCACCATCTAAGACAGTGAAGGGGTGAGCCTGGCACAAGGCACTAGGAGATTCCCCAGGCCAATGGGAACTGCTTGGTGTGTTGGGGAGCAGAGGCGCAGGGCTGGAGGCTGCCCTGAGAAGATAGGAGAGGGATGATCATCCTTGCAACCTTGGGGCTGGCATAAGTTCCTGTCATCTTGCAGCTGCCACAACACACAAGCTCAACACAGGGCAGATTGTGCAATGCCATCAGGCCAGCCAGAAATGCTGTCACTGCTCAGGATTCAGTTTGGGCTGCTTGGTGACCTGGTTGTGCACAGATCCATCACTAATGGTGGACCCCAGCGCTGGGGCCCTTGGACTGCACTGTCCTGTGTACCTGGGGCACAGTGAGCATGTCTAGTGTTTGGTGGGTGCAGGAGGCAGGCTAGAGCCCAGAGCCTGCTGCATGGCACCATGATGTTGAGCATGAAGGGTGGTGTGGGTTGGGGCACCCCAGGGCAGTGGCACAGAGGAGCAGGACTGAGGCTCCTCCGCACCAGCTGTTTTCCAGAGTAGCCCTGGATTTGCCTATGTGCCCTGAGGCCCTGCAGTGTTCCCTTATGTCCCCTGTGCAGGTCGGAGCAGGTAAGCTGCAGGAATTCTGTATGCTGCTCTCTTGCAGTCCCAAGCTGCCTTTCCTTTTCTCTCTCTACACTCCTTTCAGCCATCTGTTCTTTAACATATTTGTCTTTCATCTTTGATAATTGCCTGCAAAGTCTGAACATCTCCAAGACCTCAGAGCCATCCTTGCTTTGGAAGGAGGCCAAATCTCCTGCTAAAAGGTTGTTTCTTCTGTGCCTGGGCACATTCAGAGATTGTGAGGCCCCTTTGCTGCAGCAGCCTGGGAAGCTTGGGATATTTCCTTGTTCTGCTCAAGCCAACATTCCTCCTTTTTTTGCACATCTACTCATTTGGGCAGTGAGTCTTCACCAGTGGCCAGGCTGCTGCTGCTACTCCTGCCCTTTTTCTCAGGCCATTCACGATCACTGCTGGCTGTGCTCCGGCCTTCCTGGGAGCCTGCTTGGGACTCATCAAGTGCTAATAGGTGGGGAGAACATGTTTTGCATGCTCATCTCTTGTCATTTAGACTCATTTGGCTCTGGGATTTCTTAGTCCTAACCCTACTTTGATCTGTTCTCAGCAGTGGGGGCATGGTTCATGTTCTCGTTCAAAAAGGCTGGAGCTGAATGGGTGCTTACAAGCTTGTGTTGGTGTGACATAGTTGGGCTGTGTGCCTGCTCTGCCAGCATGCAGCACTGCTTGGCCCTGCTGCTGATGTCTTTCAGCATTCAGAAAGACTAGGACTCACAAGAAGAGGTGATATGGCCTAAAGACACCCAAGCTGTTGTAAAAGCTGCACCTGCCATCTCTGTGGCTGCCCTAGCAATGGCCTTGCACTTCCCACATAGCCCACATACATTGGGCCTTGCACCCCAGCCCTGTCCCCATTCAGTGCAGTGTCTTCGTTCTGTCTGTATTCGGTTGCTTTATCAGTGTCTCGCTTCTGTCCTACATTCCCTCTGCCTCCCCAACTTGGGATTTCATGCAGGTATCTGGATGTTTGCAGCTGAAAGATGTAAAGCCTCGGTCCATGTATTTGCTGGCTCAGATGTTTGTGCAGTAGGAGGGATGCTGCTGCTCCCACCTCCTGTTGGGACTATGTCTTGTTGCTTGGTGTTGAACCCAGAGAGGACAAACTTTCAGAGCACTGAGCTGCCTTCTCCTCATGGGTCTGGCCGTGAGCACCCTCGGTATCCCATAGTCACCTCCAGGAGCCATGGAATTAAGAGCATTTTCCTGAGAGTGGGCTGGCAGGATCTTTACTGTCTGCAGAGAAAAGGGCTGCAGTCATCCTTGCCTTCCCTGGGCATTCCTTACCAATGAAGGCATTTGGGGGGATCTGGGTGTCTCTCCTGAAAGATTTGGCATGTCTTAGTGGCAGTCCTGCATGTCCAGCCTGACACGTGCGCATGCCAGGCTCTACAGGTCCCTTTCTGCCGGGCATCCCTGGGGCTCAGGTGCCTTCCTGCCCCTGCTGGAGGGCATTGCTTTTTGCTGGGGACTGAGGTAATTTTGCTGTTTTTCCCAAGCTGCCCTGGAGAGCTGGCACCATTTCACACCATTAAGAGTGGATCAGATGATGGAGGCGTTACACGGTACTGCTTAGCCTGCACCAAGCCGCTTGGTGTTCAAGGAGTGGGTCTGGGGCAGTGGCCTGGTACAGCTCTCTGCTGTGGACGGCACTGCCAATGGCCAGGAGGTTTAGCTGTTGTGTTGGGTGGTGTGTGTGGCATAATAAATTAGGTCCTTCTCATCATGTGTCAAGTCCTATCTGAGCCATGGTTATGGTCTCATGGTCCTTGTCTGCACCATCTCCCCTTTTTCTCCTCCTCTTCCTGTCTGTCTTTTGTTTCCTCTCAGCTCTGACCTGACTTGTCCCCCTGCTTTCTTCCCTGTTCCTTCTTGCCTGCAGCCCCACCATGCACCTGGTCCCACAGCTGGTGCTGGGGATCTATGGCCATAATAGGCACTGGTGGAGGATTCTGGCTCTGTGCCTTGAGGAACCTGAATCATCTGTGCCCTCCACATTTCCCCTTTGTTTGGGAGCTGTGAAGTGGCTGCTATCCCATGAGAGTGGGCAGGATTATCTTATTGGGATGCTTCTCCCAAGCATCCAGGCGGTTTTGCCACCGAATGCTTGGAGATAAGTGGTACCAGATCAGGCTGGGTTGGAACAATGTCCTGCCAGCTGAGCTGCTTAGCTGTGGTGGGAGACTCCATCCTGCTGGGTTGACAGGGGTCACATCCTCAAGTGCATATGCTGCTGGGGAAAGACCAGGTCAGCTTTCGGAGCATGCCCGGGTAGTGCAGTGGGGCACTCACAGGGCTGTGGGGCTGATGTGTGCCCACATTTCCAAAGTGACCAGGGAAGATGCTCACTTATCTGTGCCTGTAATTATGGACTTGCTATTCAGAGAAGTTTGGGACGAGGCCTTGCTCCATGCTCTGTCCTGACATCTCTTGCTGGCTGAGAAGCTCTGAGTGGTTCCTGCTTCCTTCAATATGATCCTGGCTGTAACCATGCTCTTGCCACCTGTGTGGCATTGAAGTCCCAACGTCTTTTTCAGAATCCTCTGTGCACATCGCATCTGGCCTCCATCCTGCAGCAGGCCCTGTAGTTCTGTTTGAGACCCTCATGTGTGTACGTGGCACCTGCCGTGCTCTTTAACTGCAGACTTCAGCATTTGATTTGGGCTAGGTCCACCTGCCCTTCTGGCCAGGTCTCCTGGGCAGTGTTACTTGCTTTGGGCGGTAAGTCCCTGTTGTCTGTGATGTCTTGTGCTGATGGCCGGGTGGAGGAGCCCCTGCACAGTGTACCTCTGATCAACACAGGGCAACTGCTGGGATGTGAAGCCATGCTGTGCTGGTATGCCTGGTGTCTGTGTCCAGCCAACCTGCCAGCTTGGCCTGTGCAGACCTGGGCAGGGAGATTTTGGAACCCATTGCAGGGTTGTGCTGTGGTCCTGGTCGGAGAGTGCAGAGGTGATTTCCTTCACCAGGAACATTTGTGGCAAAAATTGAGCTCCTTTTTCACTGGTCTTTTCAGGAGAGATAAAAGATGTTTGTGTTGTGTGCTCCACACAATACAGATGTCCACGTGTGTGTTGTGGCATTATGGTTGTTTTGGCACAAATAGAATGGTGCTGATTCAGGGCAGAGATATGTTGCAGGCAGATAGTGTTACCTTCGGCCCATCAAAACCATTTGGCATATTCTTCCCTTCAGATGGCTTCACTGTCACCTGTACGAGTGATCGCTTGATCTATCAGCATCAGCCTGGCTTACCCTTGGGGCTGCAGCCTGGTCCCTGCTCTACTGTTTCCCCTGGGTACAGGTGCTTGCAAGGGAGGAATGTGTGGTCCTAACAGTAGAGAGTTGTGAGTATCACAAAGTCAGCAGTGGGCAGTTTTTGGAGCTCATGCTGATGGGCAGCTGGGCAGCAGGACTGAGAGTGGGTTTCTTCCTCTGCCTTTGGTGGGTATGCTCCCTAAGAGCAAGAGCATGCACAACTGCTGCGTCATTTGGGGGAAGCTGGGTCCATGGGCTGTGATTTTGCAGTTGTGTGTCTCCCTGCTCCTCCTGACAAACATCTCTGCTTGTTGCAGCAGTCTATGCTGCATGAGAACACCCAGTGGCCCGGCACTGAAAGCTGCCCATCTCTGAGCTGGTTACCTCTGTAAGCCCCAGTCAGCTCCAGGTGGGCTGCAGGTTGACCCTGGATCTAGTCATTCTCTGCAGAACTTAGTGCTTCAGGCAATGTGGGGTTGAGTGCAGCTCCCGCTCTGCCTGCCTGCCATGGGCTGCTCAGGCTGAGGTGATGGGCAATACCCAGAATGTTCCACAGCAACTCTACCAGTGCCCTAGGGTTTCCCACCACTCACTGAAGATAGGATCCATCCCTCTGCTGTGACAATGTTAGTTGTGGATACTCTTGGGCACTTTGTGCTTTCAAGAACCATGAGGTACAGTACACCTCTGTGGTGCAGCTGTCAGTATTTACTCCATGCTGAAGTTCCTCCCTGATGCGCAGAGTGGCACAAGGAGCCACATGTGTCATGAGTGGAGCTGTGCTGGATGTCACGCTCTGCTCTTTGCTGTGGACAGGGTTGAGGAAGAGCTTCTGTTCAGCTCTTGCTGTCAGTACATCTCCAAGCTGACTGCTGAACTAGAGCAAGCGGGGTGCTCGGATTTCAGAGGAAGTGTGTTTTCTGCCCTATGAACTGTTCAGGAGACCTGTTTGATGCAGAGAATTGCTGTACTGACTCAGGATGAAACTGTATAGTGGATCTAGCTCCTTGCTGAAAACCCCACATTGCAGCTGAGTGACAAAGCGCCTTCCCTGCTGGTGTGTGTTTGAGAAGGATGCCGGAAGAATTGCAGCTTGTTCTCTGGTACCTGGACCAGGATGAGTCAGATGTTTGCAGGTCAGAGAGGCTGAGTGTTGAACAGGAGGCAGATAGAGCTGGCACAGTCTTCCACGCAGGGTCTGTGCCACAGTGAGAGGCTGTGTTTCAGGCACAGAGCTCCCAGTGAGGTGGGAGTCTGAGCACTGTGGGGGGAGCTGAGGGATGCCAGCGGGCAGGCAGGAAGGCAGCCCAGTTCCCAGCTCTGCTGCGGCTGCAGTACACATCAATCAATGTGCGGGGGTGTTGGAGTCGAGGAAGCGGCTGCTCTGCAGAAAGCACTGCCCTGTGTGTGGCATCAGCCCAGTGGAGGAGCTGTGCTGGCAGCATGAGGACAAGGAGCTCGCACCAAGGTAGGAACCACTCAGGATGCTCTGTAGCACTGCGGCTTTTTGGGGGGCCAGCTGGTCCGGGCAGCTGCAGCATCTGGGCTCTCACCAGCAGCACCTGCCTAGCAGAGCAGAGCCTGGGTATGTTGCAGGTCCTAGGGCCTGGGCGGGGGGGAGGGACTGTTTTCCAGCCAGGGAACCATTTGGGACAGTGCAGATCTCTGTTCTTGCCAACCCTGTATGGGGAGCAGTGATATTCACTCTACAGGAGCTGGGAGCACCCTGTGTTTCTGACCTTCTCACCCAAGTGTCAACAAGGCAGCCACTGGGATTTTTTTGGCCTCGCTGCAGGTCCTGCAGCAGCACTGCACATCAGAAGGCTCACTGCTGCAGGTATGGTGCTGTGGGCTGTCCACCACAGTGCAGCAGGCTAGCCATGTTCAAGTGGGGCTGCTTCAGGCTCTGCGAGTCCCCAGCTGCCTGCAGTGCTAGGAGACAAGGCTCCCCCCACCAGTGCTGCTGTGGCCAGCATCTCTAGTTGTTCTTACAGCAGCTGCCTGTCCCACAGCTGCTGTCTGTCCTGCAGCTTGGCAGTAGTTTTTATCTGGCAGCCCCATGGAGCCCTTGGCAGCTGCTGTACACAGTGGTGAGAGAGAACCACGAAATGTGGTTTGGTTGATGTGGAGCTCTGACCAGCCTGGCTGCACTGACGGGGTGTGCATTCAGGTATTCAGCACAGGGGGCTTTGCAGGGATACTTGTGTGTGATGCTTCAGAAACAGAGAAATCTCCAGTCCCTACTGCTGCATAGCAGCATCGTCAGTGGGGAGCAAGGAGAGGAAAGCTGAGCCTAGGATCAAGGGGGATTGCTCAGCCTTAAAGCTGAGTGAATGAGCAGCACTGAGTGAATGAGAAGTAGAAGGAGAAAGCAGGCTTGGGTGAAACCCTGCTTGTCTGGAGGCAGCAGGGAAGGGAAGACTCTGGGAGGGGAACACTGCGGAGGCTTGAGCTGTGATGCGCTGTGGAAGTGTGGGGGCAGAGTGTCTGGGAAATCCGTGAATCCACACCCAGCTTGATGGGGATGAAGAGGAAAACGCCAACGAAAAGAGAATCAGGGAGATGGTGGGAGAACATAGGCACTGCAGGCCCGCATATGATCCCATGAAGGTTTCTTTGCAGTTGTTGTTCTAATATGCCTGTTTCAGCAGCTCGGCTCAAGAGCTGGAGAGCAAAGGGGTCTGGAGTAACATGTGGGGTGGGCAGAGCCTTTAGCCATCTGGGACAAGTGAAAGGGGATTCATGGAGCAAACGCAGCCAGGCTGTGTGAGAAGGGCAGGGCAAGGTGCTGGAGTGGGAGAGTGAGCAGCAGGCACATACGGGGCAGCACGTTCCCTCACCGGAGCATGATCTGCAGTCCTGGCAGAGCTTGGTGCCAAGCAGAACTCAGTGGAAGCTGCTGGCACAGCCACCACTAAGTGCTTTGATCCTCTTTTGAGATGGAAATCACAGGGCAGCTTGTGGCGGGCTAGTATGGCAGCGGGCTCTGCATATGGCACAACTTCATCCCAGGTACCGTGTAATGAATGAGAGTGATGGGATGGCACAGAGGCTGTTTGCCCTGCAGGTTGGGGTCCTGTCCCGCTCTAGGTATTGTTTAGAAACAAAGTGGGACAGCATTTCCACTGATCTCAATCAGTGTGGCAGTGATTGTGATCTAAACCTCTCCTGTCACTCTGTGGTGTGTCGATGAAGCTGTCCCTTTGGCAGTTTGCTGAGACTTATGGCCTTTCTCCCACCCATTATTCGCCATATGTGGTCTCTGCAGAAGCGCTGAGCTTTCTGCAAAGGGGAGGTGGTAGGAGCTTGGCTTTTGCGTCTGAAAAGTACAGTGAGGTGGCAAGCACTCTGCACAGCCAGCCTCTTGCTATCTGGAAGCGTCTCTGTCTTTCAAACATTGACAATTCCTGCTTAATTCACAGAGATGCTCCAGTAATAAACACTCTCTGGTTTTGAAGCTTCTGAGAACTGCAGCAAAAACCATGGGGAAAATGAACTGATCGGGCTCCCTGGGGAAAGAAGGGAATGGAATTGCTTGCTAACAATATGCTAGAAGCCAGGGCCATGTTTACACACATGGAGGGAGATGGGAAAGCCAGGCAGGAAGGCAAACTGTAATGTGGCTGCAGGACAGAGCTGGGGCAGCTGCCTCATCTCAGGTGCTCCCCCCGTCTGTAACTAAGTTCTGAAGGTGCCTTGGCATGCTGGACATCCAAGCACTGTGGAAATGATTGGTTCACTGGCACTCCTGCTCATATTGGAGGCCTCCTCCCACAGCTGGGCTTCCAGCAGGCACGGGCCGTGTGATGGAGTGCAGACGGTGCAGGGTGGCAGTGTCATGCTGGATTCTGCTATCCTCAGGTACAAGAGGAGCCAGGCCAAGACTCACCCCCACAGCTCGGCCAGCCCTGGGCATCCCTCACCCTGCTGGTTCCTGGTGCTGTCTATGCGGATGTGGCACCAACTTCCCTGTGGGTCCTCACTGCATCCATTGTGGCTGTGCCCAGGAGTAAGGCAGCGACAGTGTGGCCATCCAGGCCTGTGCTGGCTGTGCTTGGGCCAGACACATCTGCAGGGTTCAGCTGGGAGGTGTTGTGCTTCCAGGGCTCCTCCATAGCTCTTTCCCTCTCTTTCACTGGCAGCGGTTCCCATCCTGTGCAGGACAAGCATGGTGGAGGGGGTTCTGCATGAAGCAGACATCAACCTTAGAGGCTGAGTGGCTTTGTGCCTGCTCCTGCCTTCCCCCAAGACGTGCCCCTTCTGTGGTGCCACGACCCCTGGGGCTCGGCTGCAGCCATGGGGCTCTATTCATTGGGGCTGCTGAAATGTGGCACTGTGCGAGATGGGGAGGTCTCACACCAGGCACTGGTTCGCAGAGCTTATTAGTTACAGACTGTGGTGCAGGCATGCTTACTGTGACGCTTTTCCAAGTGGCAACTCTGTCCCAACCTGCCACAGCCATATAAGCTCCACTAGCGTCAAGCTGCAGCTGCTGCAAAAAGCCCGCAGCTTCTCTGGGCTTTGCAGTTGGGCCCTGACCCTGGGAGCACTGTGGGGCTCTGCTGTCCCTCCTGGGTGCTCACACTGCTGTGGTGGGAACAGACTCAGGGATGGACCTGATGGGCCCCCCTGGAAAGGGCCCTGTTTGCTTTTCACACACTGTGAGCCCTTGGTCCCTCTTGCAGCAGGGGCAGCAGGTGCTGGTGGTCTGATGATGCCAAGGAGATGGGTAGCACCTGTGTCCAGCAGAGCTGGAGGGGAATGCATGAGCCCACCCCCACTGGGACCAGTGAAGGGGGTGGAGGGAAGTGGGAAGGAGCAGCCAGGCCATGGCGGAAGAAGGAAGTGATGGGTTTGGGGGCCACATCAGACACCTTGCTAGGGACACTGTCCTTGCACTGGTGACTTTGCATGTAGGCTCAGCCACCCTGAACTCCTACATCCGTGCTCTCAAAAGCCTCAGCAACTCCTCCTACTTAGAGCCAAAAGCACGGTCCCCAGAGCTAGTCTTCCAAGCAGATGCCCCATGTGCTGACAGGGGCTGGCGCTGCTGCTGGGGCCAAGTGTGGATGGCATAGGGCGGCAGGGCCAGGCTGAGCCCCACAGAGTGGGCACTCACAAGCCAGCCTGGCTCAGCCTCCTCATCCTCAACCAGAAGCTTTGAGCTGGAGATTGGAGAGCAGGGCTAGCGGGAGAATGGCAGTGCAGCCCCACCTGCCACCCCTGGGCAAACTCCGTGCCAGAGCTGAGACTGTTCCTTGGGGCTCAATGTGTGGGCATGGGGGGAAGAAAATTTAGAAACTTTCAATTATTATTCAGGGTGGTTTGGGGCCCGAGTGATTGCTTTCATGTAGAGATCCCGTATTAATTAAAAGAAGTGTTTTGAAGTGATTCATACAGAGAGCATGTAAATTTTAATCTGAAGTTGAAAAGCAGCCCTCTGTTGCATTTCCTCCATGGAAAAAATAAACTGGCAGTGACCTTCAGAGCCCTTCTCTTGCCCTCAGCCAAGCACTCAGGGTTAGCAGGATCAGAGCTCTCCCTTGCCACAGGACCTGCCTGTCCCCTTCCCCGTCCCAGCTCCCAGCTGGGCCCGGCACAGAGGCAGCTGTCTGTTTCTGACTATCCTGGGTTGTGGCTCTGACCTGGCTCTTGCTCTCTCATACATGCTGCAGAGCGTGTGGCTAGGTGGGACTCACAGGGCTGTCAGTGGCGGGATGCAGTGTCACCAAGCAACTTTGCCATCCCCCAGGCAGCAGTGTCCATGGCGTGGAGCGGGTTTGTTCTCTTTGTTTCTCTTTCCTGCATTCGCTGCAGCTTTTCTGGGAGACGGAGATACTGTGCTACAAAGTGTAATGTCGGAAGGACGAGGACAATATAAAGACAACAAAAATCTGTAACTCAGCACCCCAGTGAAGGACAGTAAGCACTGAAACTGCTTTCTGCTGTGTTCCTGGCCCCAGCTTTGCATTTGCACGGTGTACGGACCAGGAGCTGGAGGCAGAGGTCCCATCCGCCATGTGGGCTTTGACCACGCCGGCCATGGGAACACAGCGGGCTGGGAAGTCCAGAGGGAAAAACAGCCATCCCAGATGCGGCGTGTGAAGCTGTCCACGTTTGCAGTTTCCTGTGTGAATGCAGTGTTTTGACCTGACTCACAGCCTGATTTTTTTCCTCCCAGAAAAAAACCTTTAGTCAATTTCATAATATATCTTACGTATATAATATAGATATTGTATCCTTGATAAATATATTTTTTCTTCTGAATTTAAGAGTGGACCCTGAACTGCATCCTCCGTACCCACGTCTCCATGGTGCATGCGGGGCTGCGCAGTGGGTGTGAGGAGTTCTATCTTGCTCTTTTGCAGTGCTGGGGCAGAGTGACCAGCAGCCATGACGACAGAGACGGGCCCTGATTCAGAAGTGAAGAACGTGCAGGAGGAGGCCCCGCAGCAGCAGCTGGAGGCAGCCACACACGGCCCTGCTGCCACAGCTGCTGGCATTGCCAGCATTGCCGAGGCCAGTGAGAAGCCTGGAGCACAACCTGACAGCCGGAACACAGAGCCGGTGAGTGAGAGTGAGAGGAGCCCAGGAGGGAAAGGATGGCTCTGGGTGACTGAAGGTAGGTTTAGCTTCCAGCTGTTTCCAGCAGCTCTTGGTGTCAGACCAGAACAGGGCACTTGGCATACCCAGCCCACAAACTGCTGCCTGCAGGGAGGAGGGAGCCCTAGCTGTTATATGCCAGACCCTTTATAAGTGCTGTTTTCTGGTGTGCTGTGACTCTGCAGCCTCTTATCCTTCCCTGAGGGTTGGGCATGCTCCCTGCTGCAGGGCAGGGGCACTGTAAGCAAGATGCGGGCTTTGCACAGCCACTTTCTCAAGTAGCAATTTGTGTCCTGAGCACTGCAGGCTGGGCATGCACATGAGAAGCCTGTGCAGGTCAGCAGATGAGCTTCGTGCTTGCACTAAGGGCAGAAGGCAGCAGGTGGCCAAGCATCCTAGAAACTGAGCTGCCTCAGCAAGGCTGGGAGCAACAGGTACACCCCAATGGCCACCACCAGGCAGGGAGCCTCAGCTCCACACTGCTGCCAATGCTGCCAGCAGCCATAGAGCTGCCTCAGCTTCCCGAGCAGGGAGGTCTCAACTGCTGAACCAGCACCAGACTCACAGGCATACTGTTTCCAGAGTCCGTCCATGACTATACCAAAACAGTGTGGGATGGGGGAGCTGCTTGTAGCATGGAGTACTGCACTGCTAAGGGATGGAAGCAGAGGCTTCCATCCTTGCAGTGGTGCCAGGTTACCATGTGCATCTCTCACTCTCCAGGGCACAGACATGGAGGAGAAGGACTACAGCGAGACAGATGGGCTATCTGACAAAACAACGCCTAGCAAGACCCAGAAGTCACCCCAGAAAATCAACAAGAAAGTCAAAAGTGCTCTCTGCAGAGTGACCCTGCTCGATGCCTCTGAGTATGAGTGTGAAGTGGAGGTGAGTCATGTGCTTGGGGAAGGTATGCTGGAACTGAATAGGAGATGTGTCAGCCCAAGGCTGGTCTCGAGCAAATCCCCAGTGTCATGGTTCTTCCAAGGACAGCTTTGTAGTACTTCTCATACAGACAAAATGATCCACAGGAATAACTGTTCAAGTTGGAATTTCAAAACAAAGAAAAAGGCTGGGGAGACAGACCTAGAAGGCAGTTTCAGCCCAGAGTGCCCAAATTTGTTAGCTAGTTGCTATCAAAAACAGTGTCTAGGAAGCAGAAGTTGGAGAAAAAGCTTTGCCTTCAAATATGTGCCTGAAAATGTGTGCATGACACATACATATGCCAGTGTATCTGTTGACACCTCAGGAGTGCAGCATGTTTGCTGTCCCGCATGCCAAGGCAAAGGATGTGTGTGTGTGTGTGTTTGTGTGAAGAGGCCAACGTGTGCAGGCACACATGGCTCTCCCAGACAGGTTTGTGTGTGCACACAGACCCACACACAGTTTGGCAGTGCTACAAACTGCACCTCACCCCATCCTCGCTGTTTTCATCTTCTCATCCCTCGCTGTTCCTCCCCATGGAGCTAGCAGCGCAGGGACTGTTTGGGAGGTGTGCTGAAGCCTGGCAGTGGTGTGTGTGTGTGTGTGTGTGTGTGTGTGTGTGTAAACAAAAGTGATTCAAATGTGCTGTTGATGCGTCGTGTGTGCGGGCAGGGCAGCGGGCCAGGCACCCTGCTCTGGGCACATGTCTGCTCACTATTTGTGCACCATCACACACGTGTAGTGTGAGCACATGATTGTCTGGTAGTGGCTGTCACTGCAGGAAGGAACAGACGGACTGGTGCCCACCAGAGGCAGCCTTATGCTGGGATACACTCCAGGGCTGCTTGAGCTGCTATCAGCGCAGTGAGGAAACACCCAGCATTAAATCAAGGGTAGAGTTTGGACTGGTTCCTGCTGTAGGGGTCTGGGGAGGAGGCTCTGAGCCTGCTCAGAGGAGGGGTGTTTGCTAGGAGAGCACATTCTGTCCCTCACATGTGCTGCTGTCTCCTGCCTGCAGGATCGAGGGGACAGCACTTCTCTGACATGTAGCATCTTCCTGGTGAGAGGGACATTTCTGAGAAACTTTATGTGAAAAATGCAAATGCTGAGACTGTTCAGAAGCAGAAATCCTCAAGCCTTTGCCAGGGAGACCTTTGCACTTGCTGCTGATGAGTGAGTGAAGGCGTCTTGTTCCCAGTATGGTGACAGCGGCTTGTGAGTCTGGCTGCGCACAGCAGACCTGCATCTGTATGCAGGTCCTGGTTCTATGAGGTCTCAACTGTGCAGGATTAATGAATGTAGCTTCCTGCTCTCTGTGGCTGCACTGGAAAAGTGAGTGCCCCAAGGCAGTTACTGGGAGCTGGGGGGCTGGCCTTTGTGCTGCAGCACTGGCAATAACGGCCTTGGTGTCTCAGCTCCAGCAGCCCTGACTGTCATTTCAGTGGTAAGGTCTGCCACAGCAAGCCTTAGTGACTGTGGCAAGATGGATCCTCATGAAAATGTAAGCTCCCTCGAATAGGAACTGGAGCAGAGCACTTGCCATGACTGCAGTAGGCTCATGGGACAAAGGAGAGAGTTTGGTCAGCCCTGAAACAGCGTGAGGTGGTGTCATCCTTCTCCAGGCCCAATTTGTGTTTTCCAAGCAAAACCTGCATGCAAACAGAAAGCTGGGTTGTACAGTGGCTGGCTGCTTCATTATCAGAACAATACTTCTTGCCAAGCTTAGGAAAAGCAGAGCTTTACAGTCCCAGCTCCTGCTGAGCTTTGTTTTTAGTCTGTTTTTGTTCCCAGTGCTTGATGTTGGCAGTGTGTTGGGGCATGCGGGACTTTATTCATGGTAAGGTTGACTTCTTTGTTGCAGTGCAAAGCATAGAGTTGACTCAGCAAACAGGGAGCTTGTGCTCTCTGGAGAAGTCATTTGGGGCATAGGGGAGAGGAGAAGAAATTGTTTAGCGCAGAAAGATATGTGCTGAATTTCTTCTTTCATTTTGCTAGGCTCCATAGAAATAGTTCTGCCATGCCTGCACACAGGGATTGTTAATATTTAATTCTGTAAAAATCAAAAAGAGAGGTCAAACCATTTGATGTGGTAGCCCTTGAGATGCTATGTACTGAAATCCTGCCTTGGAAGTCTGGGTCAGCAGGAAAGGGAGGATAACAGAAAGGGTGTGGTTACTGCTGAGTGAAATGAAAAAGATTTGGAGGTCAGGAGGAATTCGACGCTGGGAGTCTGTCAGCAGTGGGATGCTGGAGCAGTGCTAGTTTCTGTGTGAGTGGTGCTCTTGGCTCCAGTGTCAGATTGCTTGGTGGAGGTACTTGAAGGAATGGGTGCCTCAGAGATAGGAGGTCTGGGTCTCCTGGGCCAAGAAGGCTGTGAGTGTGGGATAAACACATGGGCATCTCCATAAGCGATCCTTATTGCCTCACTGACAATGGTATGAAGCAAAAATATGCAGGGAAGTTCAAAGGGCTGGGTAACAAGGGCCCTTCCATCACAGCATGTGGCTCAGACTTTTCATGCCTTTCTTTCATCCTGCTGTGCCTTGGGATCTGGCCACCACTTGCAGCTGGGGAGGGTGTTGGGAAGGAGCTTGTCCTTCAGGCAGCATCATCTCCCAAGAGGTTTGGGGTGTGTTTGTGCCAGCCCTGTGGTATGGGTCAGAGGTGCCTGGACTGGCTGAATCGCCCTGGCTTGGCACCACCCTCCCTTGGTGCCTTTGTCTTCTGGCTCCCTGTGAGCATCTCCATATCTCCTGCAGAAGCATGCCCGAGGCCAGGTTCTCTTTGACATGGTATGTGAGCACCTCAACCTCCTGGAGAAGGACTACTTTGGCCTCACCTTCTGCGACTCCGACAGCCAGAAGGTGAGCCTGGGGGACCCCTCTGTAGCCACCCCACTGCTGAGCAGGGCAGCCTGCCATCTGACATGCTGTCTCCTCCTTTCAGAACTGGCTGGACCCCTCCAAGGAGATCAAGAAGCAGATCCGCAGTAAGTAATTGGTGAGGGCAACTTCCCTACAAGTGCTGGGGCCCACAGGTCTCCCAGGTAGCTTGGCCCCAGGTAGTGTTCATGGTTGAGCCCTTGCTGCTGCTTGTAACTTTCTGCCCTCAATGGGTTCCAGGCAGGTCATGGGACAAGGCCAGGATGCAGCTGGGCACCTGAAGCTCCAGGATGTCATGCATGGGAAGCCTGGGCTGGAAGTGGCTGGAAACTGGGACCCGTGTGAATTCAGCCACTGCAGTAGGGAAACTCACTTTCTCCCCATTCCCACATCTGTCCTTCACCCTGACCCCAGTGTGATGCCCCTGACTGCTCTGTCCTTGCTGTGCCCTCTACAGGCACATAGGAGGTTCCTGCAAGGTGTGATGCAGGACTGGGGCCTGGAGGTATTGCTTATTCATCTGCGTGTTAGCCCTATCAGCCTCCCCTTCTGCTTGTGACAGGCGTGAGCATCAAAGTGGCATTGGAGAGCAGGGAGAGAGTGGCTAAGACCTCATCACTCCCTCTGTGCCATTTCCTCCTGCCCTGAGTGGGGAGGATGGGGCTGTGGGAGGCATGGAGTGAGCTTGCTTGGATGGGTACCAGGATACAGGAGAGCCTTTATGATGCTGCCTTGCCAGACCATGCACTTGTGAGGCAGAAGCGCCAGTGCCCATGGTGTCACCCCACTGGGATGTATATGACTTTTGCTGTGATTTGCATTTTGGCATGAAGCAATCTGAGATGATGACTCCCAAGGTTGTGATGCTTCTCTCTCCTCAACTGTTTGGGTTGTTTGACCAAATCACATTAGTCTTTCTGGCCAGAGCAGCTGGGAGCTACTCTCAGGGGTTCATCTTCCTTGTGGCTTCTGGAGCTCCCTCGTTCCTGCCCTGCGCTGGGTTTTTTGGAGTCCTGGGACACTTTATTTAAATGCCTGGATGCTCTGTGCAGTCTGCTGGCAGCCATCACAAGCCCTGCCCTTACTGCTCCCTCGCTAGGTGGGCCCTGGAACTTTGCCTTCACTGTGAAGTTTTACCCTCCTGACCCTGCTCAGCTCACGGAGGACATCACAAGGTGAGGTTTGCTATTGGGGCCCCCCAGGCAGTGTGTTCATGATGGGCAGAGCTGCTGAGGCAGCTTCCAGAGGAGTGGGCAGGAGTGCGTGGAGGGCCAGTGCTCAGGCAGGGCAGCAGCTGGGTGGACAGGGTGGATAGATGTCAGCGTCTCACTGCCTCTGTGCATGGCCCCTCTAAATTGTGCAGAGTGGGCCTGGGAAAGTGTCAGTGGGAGGTGGAAGCGCCCACAGGGAGCCAAGCAGTGTGGGTATCCTTTCCATGCAGTGTCACAGAGTGCTCTAAGAGCACACACCTCTGTCCCACCCTTACTCTCTGCTTCCTCTTGCAGATACTACTTGTGCCTGCAGCTGCGTGCAGATATCATCACGGGGCGACTGCCCTGCTCCTTCGTCACGCATGCCCTGCTGGGCTCCTATGCTGTGCAGGCCGAACTGGGTGACTACGATGCTGAGGAACATGTAGGCAACTATGTCAGTGAGCTCCGCTTTGCTCCCAACCAGACACGGGAGCTGGAGGAGCGCATCATGGAGCTGCACAAGACCTACCGGTGAGCCCCAGCTGGCGATGAGGGAGGGCACCGAGGAGCTGGCCTGTTTCCCCACTGGGCATCTGGTCATGTGTCCCCTTCTCTGTCTCTCTGCAGGGGCATGACCCCTGGGGAAGCAGAGATCCACTTCCTTGAGAATGCCAAGAAGCTCTCCATGTATGGGGTGGACCTGCACCATGCCAAGGTACTGCGCTGAGGAGCTGTGGGAGTGGTGGCCAGCACTGGGTCTCATCCTGCCATTGTGCCAGCATAACACTGGCAACTAGGGGCTTGCTGTAGGTGCAGCTCTGTTTCCTACAGTTGGTTCAGTGATGTGTGGCCAATGTGTGCCCGAGTTCCTTTGGGGGTGCCCCTTGGGCAGAAGAGCAGAACAGAACTGAAACTACTAGTTCAACATGGGTACATGCAAAGTCATGTATATGGGGTGAGAAAAAGCCTGGGTACCAGGACATGCTGGGGAGATCCAGCTGGAAAGCAGCTTAGCAGATAACACCCAGAGACTCCTGGCAGGCAGCAGCTTGAATATGAGTCAATAATGTGCCCTTGTGGCAATGCTTTGCCAATGCTATCCTGGGCTGCATTGGGCAGAGTATTGCCAGCATGCTGAGGGTGGTGATCCTTCCCCCCTACTCTGCACTGGTGAGGCCATGCCTGGACTGCTGTGCTCAGTTCTGGACTCCTCAGTATTCTAAGGGCATGGAACTATTGGATAAAATGCAGCAAAGGACCATGAGGATGATGAAGGGTTTGAAGCACCTCCTGTATAAGGAAAGGATGAGGGAGCTGGGACTTCTCAACCTGGAAAAGGCTCAGGGTGTTCTCAGTGAGGTGTATAAAGACCTGAAGAAAAGATTCAAAGAGAGTATAGCTAGAGTCCTTTTAGTGGCATGCACTCACAAGACCGGAGGCAATGGCCAGATACTAAAACACAGAAAGTTCCCTCTGAACATCAGGAAGAACTTCTGCTGTATGGCACAGGTTGCTCAGAGAGGTCTCCTCTTTGGAGATTTTGTGGGGTCTCCTCTTTGGAGATTTTGTGGGGTCTCCTCTTTGGAGATTTTCAAAATCTGTCTGGATATAGTCCTGCACAACCTACTGTTGGTGGCCTTGCTTGAGCAGAGGTGTTGGACCAGATCCAAAGGTCCCTTCCACCTTTAACTGTCCTGTGATTCTGTGAGCTCTGCCAGCTGGTTGCAAGTAGCCAGAGTGCTGAGCAGGAGGGAGCATGGTACTCCTGGATGGACTGACTCTTACTGGACAGCTGAGCAGTTTCTTCCTTTTCTTCTTGTCTCCTCCAGGACTCAGAGGGTATTGACATCATGCTGGGAGTCTGTGCCAATGGCCTCCTCATCTACAGGGACCGACTGAGGATCAACCGTTTTGCCTGGCCCAAGATCCTCAAAATTTCCTACAAGAGGAGTAATTTCTACATCAAAATCCGCCCTGGTGAGGTGGGTGCCGTGGGTACAGCATGACCCAGGGTCACAGCAGGGTGCCTGCTGTGCCAGAGTGGGACCATGGTCCTCATCTGGCTTCATTCTTAGCCTCTAAGTCCCAAGGTAATGGCCTCAGCTGGCCGAGAGAGCACAGCTCCTGTGGTGAGGGAGGCTTTGAGCAAGTGTCTTCTCATTTGCACTCTTGCTCTCATTGCCTTTCATGTCTTTGGCCACAGCAGTTCAGAGATCTCAAAGCATATCATAATCCTTTTGCCATAAGCCAGACACTTGTGAGCCTGTTGACACGGGGAGGTGTCCCAGGAATGGGGTTGCAAAATCATTTTTAAAATTTGTTTTCCATACTTAAAACACACGAAAAAAACCCTGAAACGTTAGGAGTTTTTTTCTTTTGTTTTGTATCAGTGCTTTCTGACTTTAATTTCATTCTCTTTCCCTTTACGTGTACTGATGGGAGAATTCATTTCTACCCATATTCTTCCCAGCAGACAGTGCATCTGAAATGGAGTGAGAGATTCCCAAAATAAGTGTTTTGGTGTTTTATTCCCAAAATAAAACACCAAAATAAGTTGTAAGGGTTTTCTTTTTCTTGAGGGAATTTCTCTTGCACTGAAAATGCGGGATTGAGGAAGGTGCTTAGGCCGAAATTGTAAGGGCATAATTCCACCAGCCTTTGGGGCTGGGCATGAGCCTTTCCAGCACTGGTTTGAAGAAGATGTTTTGTATGGCCATAGCTCCTGCCAGGGGAACCTGAAGGTCTTGGCATGTCAGGCCCCATCCCAATCGCGTGCCTTTGGGCAGGATCTGCCTGTAACTGCATGTCTCTATCTCTCCCAAGTATGAGCAGTTTGAGAGCACCATTGGCTTCAAGCTGCCTAATCACCGTTCCGCCAAGCGTCTCTGGAAGGTCTGCATAGAGCATCACACCTTCTTCAGGTGAGGAGCCCTTTTCCAGGCCTTGGAGGCAGGCGTGCTCCTGTCTCTGGCCCGTCCCAGCGTGCTCACTTGGGGCAGGGGAGTGTGCTGGGTGCCTGCACCCTGCCTGAGAAAGAGCTGGCTGTCCTCTCACCTGCAGCAGGGGCTATCCATCCCATGCCTCGTGCCCCTTGCATTGAGCCACTCTGCCTTTTGTGTGCAGGGAAGGAAGAGTTCTGCTTCTCTCTCAGCCTCAGACCTGCTGCACCCCAATTATGTTAGGCATGGGTTTGTCTTTCCCATGCACGAGGCCATATCTGCTCCATTGGCTCCACCACACACCACTGCCAAGAACCACTTGCTGGTTCAGCCCTGAACTTCCTGTAATGCTGAATTCCTTCTGTCTCTTCTTTAGCCCTGCACCGATGCCATCCCAACTCCTTCACTGTGTTCTCAGCTCTGCTCTGCACACTGGTGTCTGGGGCCGGTGCCGGGGGCACAGCTGGGACTCACTGGCCACCTCATCTCTCTGTCCCCAGGCTGGTATCTCCAGAGCCGCCCCCGAAGGGCTTCTTGGTGATGGGCTCTAAGTTCCGCTACAGCGGGAGGACGCAGGCACAGACACGGCAGGCCAGCGCCCTCATTGACCGCCCAGCGCCCTTCTTCGAGCGTTCCTCCAGCAAACGGTACACCATGTCTCGCAGCCTTGATGGAGGTATGCCCCAAACAGGGCAGGGAGAGTGAGATCGGTCCACTGGTGGGAACAAGAAGGCCGCTTTGGAGGGGTGGGCAGCTAGGGTTACTTCCAGATGCTCTCTCTACCCAGATCTCCCTGGCAGAGGGTCTTTCTGCCCCCCACGTGGTACCTCAGACTGTGTGAGCAGCGGGGACACGGGTATGGCTGGCTACGGCTGCCTGGTCACAGGGCAGATATGAAGGCCTGGGTGGTGCAAGGAGTGATAAAGTACTAAGCTTTGGGTCATCATCACCATCAAGAATCCCTTCCCTGCTGCAGGTCCTTTTGGGGCTCCACTGCCACTGACTCTAAGCCAGACTGGGGCAGGGGGTAGAGGGCTGGGGTAGACAGGGCCAGGGGTGGTGGCTCACTGCTCGTGACCTGACTCTTTCTGCATGCACAGAGTTCTCACGCCCAGCCTCCGTCAGTGAGAACCACGATGCCGGAGCAGAGGGTGAAAAACAGGAGGAGGATGGTGAGTTTGGCAGCGGGAGACGATCTGAGACAGAGGATGAGGAGGTGACTACCCCGACGAAGATCAAGGAGCTGAAGGTACAGACCTCATGGGCAGCAGACCATGGAGGTGGATGGGTGGGCTGGCTCATAACCAGAGCAGATAAGCAGGGGGATGGGACACAGGCATCAGGGCTCTGTCTTCCTCTCTTGGGGCTGGGCTGCAGGTGGGAAGGACTGCACTGGGGAACGGTCATCTGAAACCCCTTCTCCATGAGACAAGCCCCAGTTCTTGCTATGACCCATCTAGTCTGGGGACATGGTTCTTGGCCTCACCAGTGGGCATGGAGCCATCATGCCCTACTCAGAAGCAGCTACAATTTTCCCAGCACCCTCCAGGTTGCCTCATGGCTGGTCACCAGACAGGGCTGGTTGTGGGACAGCCTCACTCTGACGTGCAGGACCAGGAAGGGCCAAGTGTGCCAACAGTCACCACCATGCAAGCAAAGAGATCCTTGGCTGCTGGGAGCATACTGGGCCCCTGTTCCATTGGTGCCCATAGCTACATGCCCATACCCGCACCCTGCCAGTGTGCAGCCGTGCCCCTCTGCTCTCTGCCCACTCCTGGACTGGCTTGGGATGCACCCTAGTCCAATTCAGCCCTGCACTGAGCAGAGGATTCAGTCCTTTTGTGCTGCTACCAGTCCTGGCTGTGGGCACGGGTCTGTGTACGTGCCCAAATTCAACTGAATTGTGATGCTTATGAGAATTTCCCTCGACTGACTCTGCTGGTTACTTTTAACCCTCTCTTTGCTGCCAGCCGGAGCACGAAACAACCCCCAGGCACAAGCAGGAGGTATTCTCTCTCTGGAGTATCTAGTTCTCATCGGTGCATCATATTGTCCATTCTTTTCAATGCACCACTGTGTGTCACCCTATTTACTGGAATACAAGATGCACCGAGGTGGGGAGTTTGACCTGCTAGAGACTCCCAGTGAGCAGACAGCTGGGGATCTGCCCCAGAGCACACACAGCATCTTCTATCCCACTAAGTAAGGTAGTCCTAACTGTATGTGTGAGCAAGAGCCCTCCCAAGGCACATCGGCCAGGCCGCTATGCTGGGTCCTTGGCCCGTTGGGAACACCTGGCTTCTGCTCGTGTTACTGACTCCTCCATATCCTCTCCTCATGTTTTCTCTTTGTCCAACCCCGTGGCCTTAATCCTCCTGCTGAAGGGACAGACATGGTGCAAGCTGGCCCTATCGCTTCCACCTCCCTGTGAGACCCTGTGCCCTGGCTTGCTCTCTGCTTTTGCATTTCCTGGCCTGGGGACTGCATCATGTGCCCTGCTTTCATGAAGCTCCTTGCTGCCTTTCTGCCCTGCCAGAAACAAATGAGTCCCTGAGCCCATCAGGGGCACACCCTGACACCCAGCCCAGTGGAGTGCCATGGAGCAGCTCCCCATCTGAGTGTGGCTGGCCTGGCCAGGGTGTGTTTTCACAGGTGGGAGAGAGTCTGTGCTCTCCTCTTGCACAAATTGCCCGTGTCTGCAGTGCCTCCTTCCCCTCAGAAATGTCCAGCAGAGATCTCCTCAGCCTGAGTCTGCTGTTATATCCCAGCCTTAAGTTCAGAGCTGTGCTCTGAAGGTTTCCCCCTCCACTCACACTGGGGTTTGGGTCATCACGGGACCAGTCAGCAGAGGCCAAGGAAGCGCTAGCACCTTCAGCTGTGTGGCCGTGAGCCAGGGCTTGCTGTGCTTCAAGCACACAGCCATTGCCATCCTGCTCAGCACAGCAGGGCAAAACCTACTGGTGCAGCAGGCTGGCATCTTGCCCCGCAGCCCCGTGCTGAGCACGGTCCCTCCACTGTCTGCCTCATTGCTTACTCCTGCTGCATGTGCATGTGCTGCTCCTGCAGCCCCGTGCGCCTGGCACTACCCTGAGCCTATAGAGGTGGGCAAACTGTGAAGCACATGCGGATGGATCAGGGAGCTTTAAATAAATTCTGCTGAGTCTTCAGGATCTGGAAATTTGTCTGGGCTTTCCCTATGAGACTCCTTTGTGTCTCTGGGATTTTGCCGAGGAGAAGTATGGGAGAGGGTAGATAATTCAGTTGACTCGTTTCGAACCTCAAACCAGGTTTGAGTTTGAAGTGAAAGCCAGGTTCTTGTTCTGAGCTAGTTTGCCCACCTCTGTGGCAGAACAAAAGGAGCCATCCTGGTGCCTGTAACATCAACAAAGGATGCTTTAACACCTAAACCTCACCATGCACTTGAATTCTCTGAGCTGTCCTCTTTCTACAGCAGGCCAGACCCAACCCCCACCCCAGACTGCTGCTGGGCTCAAGCTGGTCCATGCTGTTGCAGGCTTGGATCCATGTTGGTCGTCCTTGACCTTTGTTGGTAGCCTTTGACCTCTTGCCCATTGGCAGAAACCCACTTTGAAGGCACTCCATTAGAAATGCCAGTGGGTGACTCCTGAAAGCTCTTGCTCAGATGATGGTTTCCTGCCCTCCCGGGACAGAGGCTCTTGGTCCTTTTGTGCCTTGCACATGGGAGCAGCAGAGTTTTGGTTACTGATATTTCTTGTGCTGGTCCCCAAGGAGACCCCTTTCTCTTCCCCCAGATGGTTTATCTCATCCTCACAAGGCCATGCTGGAGATGCCCCAGGGTCATGTTGTGCCCTTCACTGAGGAAAGCTCACTGTGGATGTTCTGCCGCTCCCTGCCTTATTGTTGCTCCCTACAATGGTCTTAGTGAGAACTGCAGCCCAGGGTGCTCAGATATGCTTTTCATTTGGCTCTTCAGACCCTAAATTCAACCCCAGTATAAAGCTGACTCGCTCCAGTGTCTCTGCTTGCCTTTTTGGCCTTGGCTAGTGCTTTAATCATTGTTACATTCCTTTCTCCTTCCCCAAGTTTTTAGACAAACCAGAAGATGTTTTGCTAAAGCATCAGGCCAGCATCAATGAGCTGAAACGGACCCTGAAGGAGCCCAACAGCAAGCTGGTTCACAGGGACCGGGACAGGAGGCTGCCTTCCTCACCAGCCTCTTCCTCACCCAAGCATGAGGAGGAGACACCGAAGGGAACCCCAGAAAAGGCCAGCGAGGTTTGTTCTGCTGCTGTGTTACGGAGGGGATCAGACTGTGCACAGGCAGGTGTTCATCAGTTGGTGGGCTCCTGGTCTCTGTCTCCACTGTAGCCCTGAGGGAAGCTTGGTGGGGCCCTTGGTCAGGTTGTTGTCTCTAAGTTTGTTAATGAGCTAACTGTTTTCATGCTGCTGGTAGTGAGCTCCCCTTGTGCCCAGGCACCGCATGGTTTCAAACGTATCCTTTACTGGGGGCTGTGAGTTGGGCTGAGGCTTTGTTAGCCCATGAGATGGGGCCGCCTTCACCCCTTACCCTATCAGAGCTCCTGCTTGTCAGCACCTGTTACAGGTCTATTCCAAGGGGTGTTCCCATGAATGTGGGACTGGTCCCCTGTGCTTAAGTGCTCCATGTTGCGCTCAGTTGCCAAGACCTGGTTGATGGGAGCAGGAGGAGGATTAGCAGTGCTACTGTGGGATCCTGCACTCATGTCCTTTCCTCCTGGCATTTTATCTTCTGGCTTTGCAGTGGGACTTCTGCCCTGAATGAGAATGGAAAGTGCCCGGGTCCCAGAGTGAGAGGGCTGGGCTGTGCAGACCCCTCTCACTGCTAGAGGGGAGTGGATGCGCTGCAGCTGAGTGCTGTGTGGGGTTGGGCTATCTGGCTCAACTCAGGCAGCACATAGTGTGGGCATCCGTGGGCTGTGAGCACCAGACACTCTCTGCTTGTTCTCCAAACATTGGCATTCTCTTCTCCATGAGAGCTGCGCAGCCCACACAAACAATGCGCATGGTGCCCCCTGTGCCACAGCTCTGTCCTGAGATGGTCTCACTGAGAAAATGAGGACACAGCACTGCACTGCAAGGAGGTGCCTACACAAGTGGGGATGCGGGGCTGGCTGGGTTGGGGTTGCAGAGCATCCCAGGCAGAGGTGATCTGAGAGAGCTCACAAGCCCTCATCAAAGCACCAAGATGGCAAGAGGAAGAAAGGTTTCCGCACTATATATGTTTTACAAGCAGATATATATATGTGCAAAGAAAGACCTAAATGGAGCATCTAGAGTTGTCATAGCTGTGATCTCTGTTCATCCATCCATCCCCTCGTTCTATCCTTCCTTTTCATGTGCTCTCTGTCTGTTTCTCTCTGTCTCTCTCTCTCTCTCTCTCTCTCTTTCCCCATGGGTGCTGGGGTTTCCGTGTTGACACAGAGGATGGAAGAAGACACCCTAGACGATTTTGCATCTGAGCATGGAGCTTCCCTAAGCATGGAGTCTTTCACGCAGAAAAGCCTTGTCTCTTCTCCTGAGGTTATCACCATCCCTTTCCTTTTCCTTTTCCTTTTCCTTTTTCCTTTTTCCTTTTTCCTTTTTCCTTTTTCCTTTTTCCTTTTTCCTTTTTCCTTTTTCCTTTTTCCTTTTTCCTTTTTCCTTT
>NW_024885122.1:1075736-1149154 GCF_019232065.1 Centrocercus urophasianus | reverse complement strand
CCTTTTTCCTTTTTCCTTTTTCCTTTTTCCTTTTTCCTTTTTCCTTTCCTTTTCTCACCCTTCATTCTCACAGTTTGCCCTCCCCATGGTGCCTCTCAGGGGCTCTCCAAGCAGAGCTCAAGCTGTTTGCTGGCACCTCTGGGTGGGACCAGGACTGGGTCAAGGCTGTTGGTGAAATCTGCTCCTGTGCCTGCTGTGTTTTGGATCTGTGATAGGGTCCTGGGAGACCTGCTGGTGAAGCCCTGATGGTCAGTGGTGGTAGGGCATCCCCCAGGGTTGGCTCTGCTCTGCATGAGAGTCTGTGCTGGAGCTGGTACCAGGAGTCCCAGGAGGTACAGCTGGGGCCCTTGGCACTGTTGCTCTGCAAACATCTCCTCCAGGTGCAAGACGCCCAGCTACAAATAATCTTTAGCAGTCTCTTATGTTTTCCTCTCCCTTCAGCTGCAGCTACAGTTGCTTAGGCCCAGGTGCCTTGAATTAGGACATCTCTGGATACATCTGAAATATCAGACTTTTGCCTGTACAAAGCAGCATCACCCTACTTTGAAGTCCTTATTTCTGTGAGTCCTTTCAGCACTGCTTGCATACAGGGTTTTATCTCACATGATAGCAGTTCTTTCCTGAGACAGCTGAAATTGGATAATACTGAGTAGAAGAAAACTAGTCTCAGAAACTTGGCTCTGATGCAGTTGGACCCAACCACAACAAATGTGGTGCGCAGCAGCACTGGAGTGCATGTCCTTCCTGAATGCATCCAGAAAAGGCAGCAGAGCAAGAGCAGCTTCAGTCTGGGGCAGGTGGATGGGGCCAGTGCACGGCTGGCTCCACTCTGCCACTGCCTTTCACTTCAGGGTGCAATGCCACTGTGTGAAGGATGATTGAGAGCCCTCCCTGTGGGCTGGAAACTGTGTCTGTGCAGGATGGACAGAAGTCAGATGCCGTCTCTGCTAGAGCAGAACCCTGCAGCCTTTGCACAGAAGTCGCAGTAGTGAGGTGGGCACGCAGCACTTAATGCATGGCTTCCTGTCTTCTGCCCTCAGGGTGCCAGGGCTGCACTGAAGTGTGGGCAGCCAGCTGGTCTCACCCGAGATTTCTCTCCACTGATGTATGGGATCTTGCCCACACATGACTGATGGTCTCTATGAGGAATTCAGAGACCCTTGAGGGTGACTGCACAAAAATCAGCACATCTGCGAAGTTGGCATCGTGCTCAACTCAAAAGTCCCTTGGTGTCCACAGAGTTGCTGAGGTTGGGTTATCTGTCACCCACTGCCTACACACACAGCCACTTCTTCCCCCTCCCCATTTTTCTTGTCCTGCTGGAGGAAGGGTGCTGGATTAGAAGGTGGATGGAGTCCCGGCAGCTTTGGAGCAGCTTTGGAGACGGTGTGTCATGCTTATCTTGGTTCATTCATTCTTTCCTCCTTATTGTAAAGCTCATGTGTTCCTTTCTGGTGAGCCAGGACTCCCTGAGGGAGAGGAAAAAAAAAGAAAAAAAAAAGGCAAGTACATCAAATAGTGCTAAAGGAAAAAGCCACCTGTCTGCCCTGGGCTCCTCGAAGGTTGAGTTTTGCCTGCAGCTATCAGGTGTAGAAGGCTGTCTGCTCTGTCTTGTTTCATTTCTTTCCTATCTCCCAGTTTGTCCTCTCTTGTAACCTGCAGGCCACTGTGTTCCTAGCTGTTCCTGTTCTCTGGAGGGAGTGTGTTAGCATAGATGAAAAAGAAGATTTGAGAGTAAATTATCCTTTGGGGATGTCCAGGTTGCTCTATTATCAGACCAGCATCATCACCTCTTAGGCTCAGCTTCTACCTTGGCACACTGACCTGCCAAGTTCTCTGCTCTCCTGGAGGACGTGCCCACCCATCCACTTATTTGCTCTGAGCATGCCCAAGAGTCCTCAAGTTCTGGAGACCCAAGAGCTGCCCAGAGCTGTGGAACCAGGGCTGTGGCCAGAGCTGGCTTTGAGCCATCTGAAGCAGAGAGTTCAAAGCATACCACAGAGCAATCACTGTTTCCCTGGAATGGGTCATACTCATCCCAACAAATTTGATAAGGGAGCAGGTTTGGAGATTAATCCAGAGATTTGCAGTTTTTCCTTACTGGTATGACGTACTGCTGTGCATCAACACACTGTTTCAGGCTTCAGAAGACTTAAGGATCTTTGATATCTACTTGTGTTAGAGCCTTAACTCAGAGCAGGAGCCTGATCAAGCTCATCATCTCTGTCCAGAGAAAGTCCCCTCTGAAGGACTGTGATTTTCAGCCAGAGTAAGGGAAGAAGACTGAAGAGATATGTACCTGTGCTCATACCTTATCCATTGATGTCTTGGTTGCAAAAAAAGAAAAAAAAAGGGGGATTGAGCAGTGAGGCTGCAGTACAGCAGTAGAAGAGAAGCTTCTGTACCCTCAGGGAAGTAAGCAGTCCTCTGGCTTACTCACCCGTGAGCATTGCTAGTGTTGAGAAACTGATGTGGGCATCCTGGCAGGACAGAGGCATCCATTGAGGTAATGGTAGTGTTGCTCCAGGGGTCAAACTCACCCATTAAACACTCAGATGCTCCTGGGGAGTCACTGACCACCTGTGCTGCATCTAAAAAGGAATAAAATCGTCATGAGAAGCCCACTGAGAGACACAGGTATAGAGGAGAGGACCTGGAGAGCAGACAGTGTTTTGGAAAAGAAGTTACACTCAGGAGTGATACCAGAGAGGCTTCTGCAAGCGTTAGTGTGGGAAGCTGGCAGAGGATGGGTCCCCTGAGGGCTCAGCCTCCTTTGGTGCTTCTGTGCAGGGCTGCTGGCTATGGCAGGAGGGAACCCACCCAGGGCATGCAGCCAGCAGAGCTGGCACAGGATCTCTGTGAAGGTGCCTGCCGCGGTGGGTACGTGTGGCGTCAAGTGAGACAGAGTTGCAGGCTGGGTGCTGTGTTTGCTCACAGTGCTGTGGGGCTTCCAGCTGAGGCACAGCTCCTGACAGTGCTCATGGCAGACTTTCACGGCTGCTGTGCAATAGCTATATGCTCTTAGCGGAGCCTGGGAGAGAACGGAGCCAGTGTGAGGCCCATTGGTGGCCTGGATGGTGCTGGAGCCACAACCTAAAGATGCAGGAGCCACAGGCCTTTCTTTGGCACCAGATTTAAACTGTGAGAGTTAGGAAATTATTTACTGTGAGGGCAGTGAGGCACTGGAACAGGCTGCCCTGAGGCTGTGTATTATCCCATCACTGGCAATATTCAAGGCCAGCTTGGATGAGGCTTTGGGCAATCTGATCTAGTGAAAGCTGCGCCTACCCATGGCAGCAGGGTTGGAACTAAGGGGTTCCTAATGTCCTTTCCAACTCAAATCACTTAATGATTCAGGGATTTCTTATTCCTCTCCCTGTGGAAGCCTTTTCATTATCAATTGTTTATCCTCCCTTCTTTCTCTCCTCTAATCTTGACTTACCTTTTCTGTCTCTGCTCCCCTCTGCCCTCTGTTTCTCCTTGCTCATTATCAGTTATTATGTTTCCACTTCAGCTGCAAGACTCCAAACATTCAACCTGACACCCTTGTATAGGGCACTGGCAGTCCAGCTCTCCTTGGCACAGCTTACTTTTCCTACTTTGGGCAGGGAGAGCACAGCCAGCTGCACTCCCCTGGGGCTGCTGCACACAGCGGTGATGCAGCAGGCCAGTCTCTCTCACTGCACAGAAGCAATGCTGGCTCTGTCCTGCAGGCCTGTGCTTTGGGCATCCCATGCTGTGGACTGAGCCAGCCTAAGATAGCCACAGGAGCCCTGTGGTGAGCTCTGCTGTACTGTACTGTGCCTGCAGCTCTGCCCCTCACGTGTGTGCCATGTACCCTAGAATGGCTGGGGAGGCTGCTGGGTTTCCTCATCAGTACAAATGCTCATTGCTGTTTTCCTCCTGCTCTGTTATTCTGGGTTATTTTCAACCTTCTGTTCTAGAAGTGGCTGAATTTTAACAGTGCTTTGTCCTTGGAGCCTGTGCTGTCTTCAGGTATCTTGCAGGACCAGCGCATACCGAGTGTGTGTAGAAACAGAGATCTAGCATCCTCCCTTGCACAGCAGCGCAAGTGCATTTTGTTGTATCACGTACTCACTGTTAAGGTGGCTTCTCTTCTTGCTCATGCTACTTCTTGCTCAGTCTGATGCAGTATTAGGGCATGTGGATGAAAGTGAAAGTAAAGCTAGTCAAATAAAGACCACTGTTTACAATAAAATCTCACCCTTTGCTATCACAGAAACTGCTAGAGCCAGTATTAAAATGGGGAGTCAAAGTTTGATTCAATTCACTCTGCTCTCTTGCCTCATAGAGAGTGTCCTAACAGCTCTCCATTTATTGCTTCCACTTCTTTATTTCCAAAAAAGTCACAGATTTTGCAGACATGTCAGTAGATCATCGCCCAGAACAGAACGCGGTCCCAGGCCCTGTAGAGGATAGAGGAACACCATCATCTTCATGACACCAGCCCCTTTTTTTTCAGTCCTTTCCTTTCATTAGTGAGTTGCCAGGCTCTTCGTATAGAGACTGCCTCAACCCTTGCATGTATAATAATAGTAATTGACCATCTAAGGCAGGTCAGCTGTCTGTGACTCATGAAATCAATCACCAGCTGTTAGGTAAAGTATGTTTGATGCTAACTCTTCTTGCTCCAATTGCAATGCAGGGCTCGGAGCATTGGGTATTTATAGAGAGAGAAACCACTAGGCTGGAAGAGGTAGCTCTAAAGAAAGCTCTGAGAGTCAAGAAAGAAGAAGGACGTGCAGGTACTTCAGAGGTGAAAATGAGTGTGAGCATGTCGAAAGTGGAGATGGCAGTAGGGAAAGCCAAGGAAGTGGCAGGCCAGGAAGAACCAGCAGATGCACATCTGGATACCTGGAAGAGAGCAAAAATGATTGCCAGTCCTGAAGATTTTGAGTCTGTCTGGGAGGATGAGACCTGTGAGAAGGAAACCAGGGAGGAGCCCAGCACTGAGGCAAAGTGCTTGACGTGTGAGAGAGCAGAGGAGGAGTCCAAAGAGAGGGTTGAGGGGGTAACCAGGAGTGAACTGGGTCTGTCCAGGCCACATCAGGAGCATGAAGAGAGACAAAGGGCTGAGGCTTTGGGGCTAGGCCCTGTCCATGGGGAAAGCAAGATGGGCTCTGAGGAGCACGTTTCTGCAGCCTTCAGGAAGCAGGATGCCAGAGCACCAACTGCAATCACAGAGGTCATTAAAATTAAAGTGAAATCCGGTGACGACAACACAGAGACTTCTGCTACACAGAGGATCATCTATTTAGGAGATCTGGAGGGAGAGGATGACAATAAAACACATCTGCTCACAGAGGCAGGAGGACAGCTTGGCTCAGCAGTGAAGCAAGAAACCATGGTGAATAGGGCAGGGGAAGGACCAAGGCCCATGGCATGTCCGGGAGAAAGGTCCCAGTGCAATTCCTCAGCGTACACACAGCAGGAAGCAGTGTCAGAAAAACCTTCTGTAGTGCCAGACCAGCCTGAGACAGACTGTGATGAGACAAGCCCTGCAAGACAGCCAAGACAGCCTCCCTCGGAGCAGGAGGAAGGTTTTACAGTGCAACAAGAGCAAGCATCAGTGAGTCTGACCAGCTGCAAAACACTGGAGGGAGATGAAACCATGTTATTTTCCCAAGAGGTGGGGTCAGATGAGAAGGATCTGCAAAGGTCAGTAAGAGGATTGAAGCCATGCACTCTTAAGAGGGCTGAGGACCCCAGACAAAGCCCAGGACAGAATCCAATTGCAGGAGAGCAGTGGGGCTTGGATGTCTCCACAGAAGAGTGGGGGCTCTCAGAAAGAAGCCTACCTGATGGGGAGGAGGAGAAAAGCTTCACAATGGTTCTACAGATGGAAGAGATAGAGACAAAATTATCCCCATCAGCTGTGCCTCAGCAGAGCTCCCCTCATGCCACTGTGGGGCCGGAGGAGAATGAACCCAGCATTCCCACCCCTGGCACTCCTCCTCAGCAAATGAGCCCTGCAGAGCCAGCCCAGGAAATGAAACCCGAGGGCAAAGACCTGTCCCAGAGTGCCAGCCTTGTAAGAGATGTGGGCACACCTGAGGATATGAACCCCTCAACAGAGGTGGCATGCAAGGAGGCAAGCCCTGCAGTAGGTAAAGAAGCACTTGAGGACATGAGCCCTGTAACAGAGGTGGTAATACCCAGGGATGTGAGTCCTGAATCTATAGAAAAAAAACACGACATGCACTTTGCTACAAGGAAAACATACCAAGATGCAAATCCTATTGCAAGAGGACCACACCATAGCAAAGGCAGTGCAGTGGAGACAATCCTGCTCAGAGATCCCACCACAGGGGAAGTGGTCCAGAACTTAGATCATTCTGCTGCAAAGGGAACCCTGAGAGCTACAGAAGAGGCACTCCAGGAGGAACAGCTTGTGATGAAAGGGCTCTCCCAGAACATAGGGCCCAAATTGGGAAAGCTGATGGGAGGGGAAGGCACGGAACAGCTGCTTCCCAAGGCAGAAGATCGAGAACAAAAGGCTGAGATCATAATAGAATACCTGCCCCAAAAGGGTCCTAAGTCTGGAGGGCTACTCCCTGCAGATACCAAAGCACAAGAGCCAGCCTGTGACTTGGAGTTTAATGCAGGACAAGCTCTGCAAGGCAGGAGCTCTATGGCAGGAGAAACTGCTAGAGACCTTGCTCTGGAGCAGCCACTGCAGTCTCCAGGAGATGCTGATGTCTTGCATTCCCACTCTCCTATAACAGGTTTGTGTCAAGGCAACAAGTTGTACCAGCTCTCAACCTTTATGTATGAAGATGGGGAAGAGGTGCAAGTGAGCAGTGGGATACAGAAGAGAGAGTCTGGACCACTGATGTGTATTGCTGCAACTGAAGCTGTGTGCCAGGAGCACAGAGGTGTTACTGAAGCCCCACTCCTGGGTAGCTGGCAGGACAGTGAGAGCTACGAGAAAACCTCAGTGGCATCTAAGATTAAGATGTTTGAGCAAAGTGAAGCTGAACAAAGGACAGCCCAGGAAGGACGAGAGCAAGCACCTGAGACTGAGACACCAGCAAAAACAAAGGGAAAGATTAATCTGTCACAGAACACAGTTTTGAACACAGTCCCCATCTCACCTCCAGCGATGGCAGATGCTCCAGTGGGATCCATGTCCGGTGTGGACTCCTTTGCCTTCAGGCAAGGAGCTGGTCCAGGAGGCTCCTCCCAGCTCCTGTCTCTGAAGGAAGATGTTTCTGTTGATCTGGAGCATGAAGGAGAAGGCAGTGCTGACCTGGCTTCCTCTGACTCCGGCTGTGAACTCACACTGGCAGAAGCCGTGGTAACTCTTCCAATGAACTGTCCGGATGGAAAGTTCATGCGCATGTTGTGTGGCTCTTTATTTACCATGTTCAGTGGCACCTCACACATCCATTGACTGAGAACAGTTGCTTTGCATCCCCTGTCCTTTTATGTATATGTGTGTGTGATCAGGCTTATTTGCTGAATGCAGACCCGCTGGCCAGTTGGTTCATCGGCTTTTGTTTTGTGACACCTCCCCTCCGCCCAACATTTTGGCTACTTCAAGAATGCCACCCAAGCTTCATGTCCAGGAACAAGAAAGGGAGATGGGGGGTGGCTTAAGAAGCTGTGAGTCCATCACAAATGCACACACACTGAGCAGCAGTGCCCACGCTTCCAGCTTCACCCTTGCATTTCTTACGTTGGTATCCCTTCTTGCTTAGCTCGCCAGCCTTACCCATCCTACCCTGTCTTTGGCAAGCTGGTGGCTGGATGATGAAATAGTTTACTTTGCTCTTGTAAGCACTAGAACAGATTCTTTAGAGTTAATTTCTTAAAACTAATCATTTTCTCTAATCCAGAGCAAATCTCAGGAACCAAGTGGGGAAGAAAAGGATTTATCTGACCCGTCATTAAAATCCACCCTGAAAGAAGAGAATTTAAAGACTGCTGTTCCAGTGGTCTTAAAGGTCTCAGCGCTGTTCTACTAACTGCTTCTTGCCATAGTGTGAAAGCTCACCTTAAGCAGCTGAGGACTATTTGCTTCCAGCTCCTCTCCCCATTGTAGAGCTGTTATGAATGTATTTGTACACGCACACACAAGTGTACGCAGGCGTGTTCCTCTTGAGTTTGTTTGTCACCCTGTTTCTCATACCTCTCAACCTCCCAGCACCGCAAACAAAAGGTGCCTGTGCTGTCAGAGTCAGGGGATGGCTCTAGCTGCAAATGCTTGGACTGTAGCCTGGGAGATGGCTTCCTCTGTTGCATCAGCCAGCTTAGAGCTAATTCTAAAGCTAACAAGGAGCTGATCTCCTAAAGAGAATCAAAAGCAAGTAAATGCATGGGTCTCGATTTCCTATCACTTCATAGCAAAATGGCGAAGGGAATGCACCCTCTGATGGCAGAGTTGAGAGATATGTCCATGCCTGGGGAGGAGCTAGTGGAGAGATGTCTTCCCTTGGCTCTGATCGTGCTGTCAATTATACTGACTGAACACACAGTCTGCATCCCTAGGAGCCAGCCCTGGTTGCACGAGTCCTTTGGAGGGCACTGGGAGGTGTGGGGGGGTGTGATGTGCCTGGCTCTCCTCGGGGTACTGCCCCGCCAGCCACACGTGATGCTCCACTTGGGCTGAGCTCAGTGCAATTGGCACGCTCCTTCGCTTCTCCGCCAACCTACCTGGCTGATGGGACACTTTTCTCATGCTCAGTTTTTCTGACATACGATAGCATCGGCGTCTGAGCTGTTTCTGAATGTCTATTAACAGAACTGTTGTTTTGCATACATCTGCTTTCACCAGGTGCAGTGATGTGCCTCTAAGCTGGCCAAGCTTTTCTGTGTGACTGACCCTTTTTTTCAGTGATTAATTACCAGTAGGCTTTTGGCAAAACTGGATTGAATAATCCTTCTCCCCAAACCCCTGCAAAGTTGCTGCTGTCAGAAAGGTTTCGGTTTCTGTGCTTGAGTTGTGTTTGACTCTACTCTGTGACGTTTGCTGCTGCCTTTTCTCTTCTTCCTCCCCTCTCCTCCATCGGCACAGCTAGTGCTGCCGTGCCATGCAGCGCTCAGTCTCCGTCTCTCTCCTCCGTTGTGTCTCATTCAGAGAGCAGGCTTAAGGGAGGGCACCGAGGAGAAAGCTAAGCCACCTCGGCACAGGGCTCCTGAGAGCGACACTGGCGATGAGGAACAGGACCAGGAGAAGGACTCAGTGTTTCTGAAGGACAACCACCTGGCCATCGAGCGCAAGTGCTCCAGCATCACGGTCAGTTCAACCTCCAGCTTGGAAGCAGAGGTGGACTTCACAGTGATCGGTGACTTCCATGGGACTGCCTTTGAGGACATCTCCCGGAGCCTGCCTGAGCTAGATAAAGACAAGAGTGAGATGGAAGATGAAGGCCTGGTTTCCTTCCAGCATACTTTCAAAGTAGTTCCTGGATTGGAAGAGGATGGCAAAACCAGGGAGAAGGTTGCCCAGCCCAGCCCAGCCATCTCCCAGCTAGAGGTACACAGGGAAGCTGTTCCTCCAACGTTGTCTTGGTGCTACCGTCTCTCCATGTTCTCTGTACTGGTGCCTGGCATTGCCTCATTGGTGTGCAGTCCCACGTCAGTTTGGAAGAGCATGCTAGCTTTCATACAGCCCTGGGTTTCTGTCCAATGTAACTGTTCTACTGTCATGCATGCTGTTGTCTGTCTTGCATGGTTCACTCAGTTTGGACAGGTGCATGGCACTGTCTTGTGTTTTGTGACTTTGATAACCAGAAAAGTCATCTTCACCTCTTCATGTGCTGTGTCTGGCTGCCTGCCCTGCCCCTTGCGTCACTGCGGCACATCAGAAGCTGGAAGGGTGTGTTCTGTGTTATAACCACTGGCCCTGTCCCTGTGTTTTGCATGAAATTTGAGCGTGAAGAGAAATGTGCTGCTAACTAACCTGTTTGGTAGTGCCTGGTTGGGAGAGATTGACAAAGTAGCCTGCCGGAGCAGCCCCAAATGTCGTGGAGTGTTTATCAGCAGGGCTGAGGAAACTGCATGTGGCATGGAAGAAAACTGCAAGCAGAAGTGGAACATGTGCCTCTGAGAGAGGACAGTAGGGCCAACCCCACCACAGACAAAATTATCATGGCCTCTGGTGCAGGCACAGGGTTTCCTGTGTGCTCGGCTCAGTCAGCGTTGGCTGCAGCTCCCAGCCCCGGCCAGGTGGGTGCTCCTGCAGCCCCTGCAGCATGAGTCCTGCCCTGGATCCAGGAGAAAGCTGCAGAAGAAAGTGAGTTTTCTCTGAGCCAGGCCTTTTGTGGGGCACTGTGCAGCGGGCTGCTGGGCCACAGGCTTGGCTTATAGCCTCCATGGTGCTGTGTGACCAGTGCTGGGCAGGGAGCACAGCTGACTCAGAAATGCTGTGAACTTGCTGGAAATTTGTCTCCATTCTCCAAGTTAGCCTCCATTTGACAGGCAGTTGTCACCACAGATGTCAGGGACTGATGCAGTAAACAGAAATACCTTAGGTCATAAGAGAGAGAGGTCTGTTGGGTCTCACATGCTCTGAAAACCAGTTTATCAGTGGTATCTGTGAACCTATCAAAAAAAGATTCCATAAAAGCCTGGAGATGGAGTACTGGGTCTAATTTAGAATATGTCAGTCATGCAGGGTGCTTTGTGTGGTAGCCATTAGCCTAGGATAGTGGCCTGGGCTCTGCTCATTGTTCAGGTGAGGCTCAGCATGACACTTGCAGGATATCACATGCAGGTGGCACTTGCAGAAGATTCCAGGGGAACTGCTCATGCAGGCTGGTTCAGGAGGAGGCCTGAAGTGTCCCCCATGCAGAGCTGTATCTCATTGCACCCTGGGAAGCAGGGTGGTTTGGAGCAGTGACTGACTTGCTGTGCTTTTTCTGCAGTCACCAGCCCCAAAAACGGATGCTTTAACAGTCAGCCTGGGGCCAGACACAAAGAAGACCGAAGATGCCTCCGCTGCCCACCAGATCAGCACCCCAGAAGCAGCCCAGGTGATGCAGCTGCGTCCATCCTCTCATGGCCCCTTCTCCCAATGGTTCTGCAGAGCCTCTGTTTAGCAAAACCTGTCTGCATGCAGCATTGCTGTGAGGGCCAGTGGCTGAGAGAGGCCACTGGGGTTCTATTCTTGCACTTGTCTTGCCAGAGTCCCCAAAACATCAAATCTTGTCCAAACATATCCTGCGTTTACTTTTTCATGCAGGCACCATTGAACCCAGCCTCTGCACCCGATTCCCTTACCCCATCTGCCATGTGACAGCACGTGGGGATGTCTCCAGAGGGCGATGGGCCCATGTGTGTCGCTTCTCTGGCAGCAAGGATGTAAAGCACCGTGCCTGCAGATGTCACCCCTTCACAGGCACTTCCAAACTCATTGGCCTTCCTTTGCCTCTGGCAGGTGGAAGGAGGCATGCCTGGCAGCGGAGATGTATCAGCCTCTGTTCGTGCTGTCACCACAGAGACCACACCAACAACCTCAGTAAGTGGGACTGGCCCCTCGGGGTCCCACACCTGCCACCATCCCACAGGGGCCTCCTACTGTGCGGAGGGAGACCAAAGTAGATCTGTTGCTGGGGTGGGGAGGGGACGTGAAGGCTCCAGGGTGACCTGCTCTGCTCACCTGTGTGTTGTGTTCAAGCTCACATGCCTGTGTGGTCTGATTTCAGGATAATGCCACCAAGCCTGGGAAAGGGGCTGGTCCTACGTCAGAGCTTTGCTCCGTGTCACCGGTGAGTGAGCACTGGAGGGAGTCAACCCTGGGCTGGGGCTGGCAGTCAGGGCTGGGCAAGGTGGTCAGATCATCTCCCCACTGCAGAGAGAGCTTTTCTGTATGTCTGGGCTTGGGATAGTTATCGCCAGCCCTGGAATAGCAGGTACCCAGTTGGAATCTGCAGCACCTTCTTCCTTGCTGTGCTCTCTATTGTGCAAGGCAGAAACATGCTAACATGCTCACCTTTGTAGCTCTGTGCCAGTGGAGAGGTACTGGAAGTTTAGGGCCTGGGGACTAGCTGCTTCTCTCTGTCATGCAGATCAGCAGCAGCTCTGCTGGGAAGGAAGTGCTCACCAGCATATTCAGTGCCACTGCAGAAACCCTCTCCACTTCTACCACTACCCATGTTACCAAGGTAAGAGCATCTTCAAACAGGGCAGCTGGGGAGGGTCTGATGAAAGCCACTGGAATTTGAGGAAGTGGATTCATGCTGTGCCTAGTACAGAGGAAGATGCCTTTCTCCTCCTTACAAGCTGAAAAAGTGTGTGCTGACCTGTTGGAAGTCATCAGCTGGCACAGTGCCCTGGCCCTGCTCAGCCTAGCTGTGCTACCCATCCCATTCAGCCAGATGCAACTGCAGGAGACTTCAGACAAGGATGGCCTGTGTTTGACAGGCATCAGGTGCTCATCACCTGCATACCATCCACATGGACTGTGCCCGAGTGCCATGCCCACCTGTGTGCCTTGGTATATTGGGAAGGAAGGGAGTCATTAGGTAGAAAAGGAACTCAGTGTTTCTGAAGCTCTGTGCCCTGAAGGCATCAGCAGGGATGGAAGTGACTGTAGTAGACTGCCACCAGTATGTGCGCCACTCCCTTGTCCACGTAACTGGTGTGTGTGAATCCAGACATACCTAGAGCCAGGGCCCAGATGCCCCCTGCCCAGAAATCCCACAGCACAGCTGCCAGGTAATTCACATCAGTGCTGGAGCACCTCACCTTATCTCAACTATGTCTGATTTATTACAGCTGGAGCAGCTTAAGTGGGGGCGGGGGGGAGGGATAGATGACAGAAAACTAAGGAGGGGTAGTTGCATCAGTGGATCTCACCTATGGCCACTTCATTCCCAAATAAAGTACACATAAATGAAATAATCCAGCAAGAGATTTGAGCAAGCAAGAGAGGTGCTCAGTACCTGCTGCTGGCCCTTTTCCTTACACATCTCACATTCGTGCTCCTGCCCACTTCTGCCCTACCTGTGTCATGCTAGCTCTAACCATGCGCTACATCAGGTTTAGTGGGACATACAGGAAACAATGCAAGGAGATCCTAAGATTATGTTGGCATTGTCTCTTCTCTGCTGGGCAGCTATGTCTTCCAGAAACAACTTGCTGGGTGCCATCTGTCTCCTCTCCCTCACGTGCAGGCATAGGCAGCACTCATGGCTTATGAGTTTTATCATCTGTCCTGTGACCACGTGCTGCAGGCAAGGCCTTGAATTAGGCTTTTTGCCCCAGAAACCTGTAGCCTGCAAGGTGTGGGGATGAGGCAGGTCCTGGGGGGTGCAAATGAGTGCTGTTTCTTCTTGTTGCACAGACTGTGAAAGGAGGATTTTCAGAGACCAGGATAGAGAAGCGCATAATTATCACGGGAGATGAAGATGTGGACCAGGACCAGGTAGGAGCAGTTGTCTGTGTCCCCAGGACCATGCGGTGGTGCTCACAGAAAACCCCAGTTCCATCTCAGAATGAGGGATGTCAGTCAGCATGCACTTGGCCTGTCAAATAGCAGGAATGTTTGGCTTTTATCAACCAAGAGCTCCCAGCCCAGCCCCCATCAGTACCTGCTGCAGAAATGAAGCAGCAGTAAAGATTGCATTTCAGCACAGAACCCAGCTATGAGCTCACCTTTTAATTTCCTTAAAATACATTTCCAGTTGCCTTTTCCCCGTTGAAATATTATGAAGTGACCCAGGTTCTCCCTTTTTTTCCTGCACAGTCTCACTCAGGGTTGATGCACTCCAGGAAACCTTGTTTTGCATCTTACCTCCTTGACAGAGGAACAAAAAGCGACGAACTTCTGTAATGAAATATCAGATATTGGTACAGATCTCTCAGGTTGCAGGGTCATTTTCCTGGGACCTAATCCTTTAGAATTTGTTGCTTGAAAACAAAATTGAAGCTCTAAATTATTTCAAAATGATCTTGAGCAAGCTCTAAAGTAATTCTTAAATTTTTTAGAACTATAGTAATAAATATAAGAAAACTATCTTAGGATTTTTGTTTGTTTGTTTTTGGTTTTTTTAGTAGAGTTTTTCTGCAGAGAATATCTGCTGTTCCTTTGCTTGGGTTTCAGTAGGGAGCTTGGGACATTGCATATCTCTACAGAAAGACAGCAAGTAAAGGGGCGAGCACATGGCCTCCCACTGCTGTATGAACTTGTGGTCAGTAGTGAGCTCCAGTCTTTTCTGCCAGGCCATTACATGTAGGTTGCATTTTGAATCTCTGCATCTGTGTCTGCTAGAATCCCAGTCGACTCCAGCTGCTTTCTATCCACTGGCTGAGAGCAGTATTCATACCAGACTTCAGGAAAGTGGCAATGAATGCTTTCATCATTCTGGTTTCTAGGCACTGGCTTTAGCAATCAAAGAGGCAAAACTACAGCATCCTGACATGCTGGTAACCAAAGCTGTGGTATACAGAGAAACAGAACCTTTTCCCGAGGAAAGGGACAAGAAACCTCAGGTAGGTGGAGAAGTTATCAGGTGCAATTTATATTTGCTGTGTACAAGATGTATGTAACTGTACAAGTGCCACAGCACGTCCCTTTCTCCATATGGTGTGGAATAACACAGCGGAGTCCCTTGCAAAGGTTCTTCACTGGCCCAGTCCCCCATGTGACTGCATAGGCAGAGCATGCATTTCCGCACTGCACGGGCTTTGCTCACGTTCCTACTCAAAACGGCCGGGGCACATTTCCACAGCTGGCCATGACTGATGTTTGGGACTGACTCCACCAACTGCATAGGAGTGGCAGCTCTTGGCCAGTGCTTCCAGTGTGACTGACTGCAGGCACAGCCATGTGGTTGTTCTTAGAAAGCCAGCACCACAGTCACCAAAAGCAGTGCTGCAGATGTCCTGCTTGGCAAAGCAGTCAGAATCATTTGCATGTGAAGAGGAAGGACTTGCTTGTCCCCCTGTGCAGGGAGTGAGAAAAGTGATACCCATAATGAGAAGCTTGGCTGCAGGTTCTGCAAACCCATTCCCAGGATTTGCACCTTCCCACACAGGCCTCAAAGCAGACACAGCTCTACACGCCCTCTTTTCCAGAGCAAAGCTGGCTTGAGGAATCCTGCCCCACTCTTACCCCCTTACTCTGACCCCTTTGCTCCCCCATAAGAGATTGTCTCAGCTCTTCTGCAGCGGAGCTGTGGCACAGCCCAAAACACTTTTGTATCAGAGCAGCTAAGAGGCAGAGGAGCATGCTGAAAAAGGGAAAGGAGGTTTGAAAGGCAGCTGCACTGCGTGTATGAGAAGCTCCTTAGCCTGCCAGACCGTAGGTGCATTTTGAGAGGCATCTTGGAAATGGATTTGGTGTTTATCTCCCTGAAGAGAGGTCTGTCTCTCTCTATGAAGATTTTGAAAGGCAACTTCTAAGCTTGGATAAGTAACTGGCTCTGTTGTACAATAAAAAGTCAGAGAGGCTGCTGCATCTGTCTACTCTCACCTCCTTTAGCACAATATGAAGAGTCCAGATGTTTCTGTATTTCTTAGGGAGCCACCTGATTTTAAGTGATGGCTTAAATAAAAGAAGCCTTTAGCAGTGATCTGCTGGTATCTCCTCAAACACCAACATCAGCTCAGTGGGCTGAGAGGTCCAGCTAATGGCCAGAGGTTCTGGTAAAGAAATACAAACTGTGGCCTGGAGAGTTTGCAAGTTTACTGTCCACTGCTCTCAACAAACAGGAACCCTGTTATAGTCAGAAGGTTACTGCACCCCATGACCAGTCATTTCCATTTGCCTTGTACAGGAATCCTGACCAACATGTTCATGAAGTCAGCATCGGTATTTGGACCCGGAGGACAGTGAAGAAGGAGCCTTCATGCTGGATTTGTCAGCAAAACATAGACATCCTGGCTGCAATGTTCATGGCTAGAGACAAAAAGTTTTTAAAAAAGGAATAGCAAATATATATATATATACATACGTACATATATATATATATATATATAAAAACAGGAAACAAAACGCATCCTTGCACTGCTGCTATATGCTGGAAATGAATAGCAAGCAACACACCAACAAAAAAATACAACCCTCTTTGCAGAAAAAAAATTGAAGAATTTACTGGATTGGTGATAAAATAAGATTTAAAAATCATAATAACAACAGTAATACAATAAGCCACCATCTTGCATGTTACATTAAAGGATACACAATCATGAGTTCATTTGTTGCACAGTGAATGAAACAAAAACTGCTTTGCAACAAAGCAAGAAATAAGCAAACTGAAATCAGACAAACACAAGCAGAAGCAAAACCATTCCCCACTCTGGAAAGAAGAGAGAAAAACATTGAGTTTATTACTTTAGAGTTATTTTCCAATTTGGAAGTGTGGTTTCACCCTTCTCCTCGTTCCATGCTGGTTCTTTTGCATCTTTTGTGGTTCTGTTAACTCTTCCCCGTCTGTTCCTTATCTTCTTCTCTGTGCACTTGTCTAACCTCTTGTTCTCTGAAGGTATTTAAGGATGGAGTTCAATTCAAACAGAGCAAATGACATGTATATGGTTTTTCATTTATAAAAATGCAGCCTGTAGGGGTTTCATATGGATGTGCATTTAAGTTATGTATATTATTATATATAACAAGGGGGAGGGGGGAGGGGAAGAATACTGAAATAATCAACAGTGCTGGTAAATATGATGACATTTTTAAATTATTAACTATTTGACTGTGGTTGTTGTACTTCGAGGCTCTTAGATCACAATGGGACTCCTTGTCCTTCAAGAAGAGAACGGGGAAGGTATCAGCCACTGCTGTTTGGAGGGAGAAGGGGAGGGGGAGAGGTTGGAGCCATCCTGTTGACTGATCCACGTGGCAGCAAGAGCTCTGGGTTTGCTGTTTGGTATGGGTTGTTTGGAAGTGGTCTGTCAGTGGTGAGTTGGAAGGGTGCAGAAAGAGGCTCATGCTGCTCCTGCGGCCCTGGGTAGGGTCATCTCCCTGGCCACCAACCAAAAGCATCAGAATCAGCTGGAAACAAGGTGACAGCTGCAGGGTTCATTGCTCCTGTCCGGCTCACTGAGCTGTGATGATAGTTGGGTTGTTTTGGATTGTTTCCAGTAATGGAGTTACTCGAGTTTTGTAGTAGGAAGGGTTGAAGGCAGAGCAGTTGTTTGACCCCATTCCTGCTGCCCTGGGTGTGATGGAAGGGCTGCCTGAGGCATGGCGGGTTGGTGATGGTGCTGGAGGATGATGGCAGTTCTTCCCCAGCCTTGCCTCCAGGTGCTGCCCAAAGGCATAGAGTGAGGAGGTCTCATCAATGAAGAGCATCCCAAGTGTACAAGGCTGGGCAGCAGAGCCCAGGCCCTGCACGTAAGGAGGCACTTGTCAAGGTGGTGTCAGTGATGCTGCCTGCCCCACAGCCTGACAGCTTGGCCTTTGGAGACAGGCCTCCTCTGTGGCTGCCTTTGGAAGGGGATAGCAAGGCTAAGCCCAGGGCCTTGCACACTGTGAACCAGGTGGTTAGGGTAGACTTGGAACCAAAACCAGAAAGGAAAGGAAATAAACAGGTTTCTTTTTTTTTTTTTTTTTATTTTAAATTCTATCTCCTGAAGAAACAAAAGGGGCCGCAATTCTGCACCATTTTGCCTTTAGTCTCCCACCCTTCACACAGACTGTGCCCAGAGACAGGTGTGGTTAACAAGTCCTGCCATGGATTTGAGGATGACAGTGAAAAGGAAGAGCCTGAGCCATTAGGGTGCTGTGGGCAGACCACACTCAGGTCTTCTGGTCTCTGCAGCCTTGGTTTACCAGCTGCTTGTCATGATGTCCCCACGAAATCTGTTCTCCTTCAGGTTTATCAGTTTCCCCTGCAAGCATGGAAGACCTGAGCACAAGCTGCTTGGGCAGGGGACAACTGCTGGCTGATGCCAGTACTGTCACTTTCCTGAAGAGGTCGGTGGTGGTGGTGGCTCTCCCTCAGCTTCTGTTCGAGTGTGGTCACCTGCTTGTGACCTGCTGCTTTTAGAGATGAGACCCCCAAGCCAGAAAGAGTGAAGGCAGTTGCAAAGAGGCTGCTTTTCTCTTTGCTTTTTAAATGCACCCAAGCCAGCTGTCAGTAGCAGTTGCACTTTCAGAGACACCGGGTGGTAGAGGACCTGCTCTCAGTGCCTGCGCAGGGCATCCAGCCCTTCTCGCATATTAGCAATGGCCCACACACTGCGCTCGTTGTTCTTTGGCATACCATGACTCATACTCAGAGGAGCTCACATGGCCTTCATACCCCTTACAGCCACCCACTGCTACTCTGAAGCTAAGATACCTGCTTTTGGCATCACCTTTTTGGCACAGTTATCAAAAGAAAGGTTACTGCTCAAACTAGTGGCCTTATACAGTTAGAGTTGACTTGACTACTCTAGAGTGGACTCAGATGAGTTATGTTTGGAGTGAGTGGATCCCATTCTGTGGTTTCTGCAGCTTCTCTAAGGGTGATGATGTTTAAAAACTAAATTAGAAAAAAGCACCAACAAACAAATAGGATGAAACCAAACTGCTGAGCTGGGGCAGCTCAGCACCGCATGTTTTCTTCCAGAGGCCTTTCTGCTGAAAGCGGCGGGAGACATGAGTGCCTGTTTTTACCCAATCCCACAAATTTATTCCAAACCTGGCCTGCAATTGCATGAGTAATAATAACAGTAACAATAACAGCAATGTTTATATTTGAAAAGCACCTTACCAGCCAACTGCAGTGCTCTGTTGTTCCTTCACTAATTCCCCTTTTCCCTTTTTCTTCTTCTCCCCCCTCCAGTCATGCTCCTTTTCAGTGCTCGGTGGTGTATGCGTGTGTGCTCACTGTTCTTGTATTCAATAAAAGTGAAATAAATGTGTTTGAGGCTAAACCAGCTCTGTGACCTTTTCAGACTCTTTCCCACCAAAGAGAATGGGCAGACGGGGCGGGGGCTCCAGCCCGGGGCTGCATAGCAGGCTGTCCCCTGTAGGTGCTGTATGTAGCTGTTGGTTGGTGATGCTGCGTGGCTGCCTGCCATGGGGTGTAGGGTTATCCTTTGGGGTTGGAGGTTGCCATTCAGTGTCAGCGTTAAGTGGGTCTCCATTTTTGCATTCTGTTTCCAAGTTACCCTTTTAGGTTACGGTTGGGTGTTAAGGGTTACCTTTTGGGATATGTTTAAGGCTACAGCTTTGGGTTAGTATTAAGGGCTAGGGGTTACCCTTTTGGGAGATGGTTGAAGATTACCCTTTTTGGTTAGAATTAAGGAGCATGGGTTAATATTTTGGGTTGTGGATACAGTTACCCTTTTGGGTTAGGGTTACAGGTTAAGGTTTCTCCTCTCATGTTAGGATGAAGGCTCACCCATTCAGGGTTAAGGCTAGCGGTTTGGGGGTTACCAGTTTGGATTAACAGTTACCCCTTATGTTAGGGTTAAGTATTTGAGTTATTGTTAAAGGTTACACTTTTGGTTCACGGCTAGGCGTTACGGAGCACCCTTTCGGGTTCCGGTTAAGGGTCACTCTTTCGCGTCGGTGTTTAATCGTTAAGGGTTACCCGTCGTTAAGGATTACTGCCACGGGGGGCGGGGGGCGACGCCTCTGGGGAGATCGGATGGGAACAGAGGCAGGACCGTCAGGGCGGCGCGGCGAGCAGCTGGGCTCCTCGGTCCGGGGGAGCAGCGCAGCTCGGGGACGACGCGGAGGCGGAGCGAGAAGCGGCCCGGAACGGCCGTGCGCGGCGCAGGGGGCGGCCCGGCGCAGTGCGGAGCACGGGCCGCGCGTTTCCGGCCCTCTCCGTCCGCGGCCGCGCGCCGCCGCTCCCGCTGGTCATGGCGGGGCCGCGGGCCGACCCCGAGCTGGCCAAGCGCCTCTTCTTCGAGGGCGCCGCCGTCGTCGTCCTGGGCGTGCCCGAGGGCACCGAGTTCGGCATCGACTGCAACAGTTGGACCGCGGGCCCCCGCTTCCGCGGCGTCAAGATGGTCCCGCCGGGCGTTCACTTCGTGCACTGCAGCGCGGCCCGGAGCGGCGGCGGCGCTGAGACGGGGCCGCGCGCGGGGCGCTTCCTCTGCCTGCGGCCGCGCCAGGTGCGCGCGCTGCGCTGGGAGCCGGGCAGCGAGGAGCTGCGGGAGGCCGCGCTGGAAGAGGAGGAAGCGCTCGGGCGGGACCTGCGGGAGATGGACGCGTTCCTCGGGCCGTACCCCTACGAGACCCTGAAGAAGTGGATCTCCCTCAGCGGCTTCGTCGGCGAAGCGGCGGTGGAGCGGCTGCGGCCGGAGAGCGGGCAGATCTCCGCCTTCTCGGAGGTGCTGCCGGTGCGGGCGGGGCGGCACGGCCGGGACCGCGCGGGGCAGAAGCTGCCCCCGTACGACGCGGGCTGCGGGAGTTACGCCGAGGGCATGGCGCGGCTGCCCGAAATGCGGCCGAGAGCGGGCACCGAGATCCGCTTCACCGAGCTGCCGCGGCAGACGTACCCCGATGGCGCCAGCCCGGAGGAGATCACCAGGCACAGCATGGACCTCAGCTACGCGCTGGAGAAGGTGATCACGCGGCGCTACGCTGGCCGGCCGCAGGAGCTGCTGGGTGAGTGCGCGGCAGGAGAGCCCCGCGCGGAGCTCCGGCCGTGCCGTGTCGTGTCGTGCCGTGCCGGGGGCGGGCGGGAGGGTGCTGCCCGGGGCGCCGGTCGGCTCTACCGGACCGGGCGCCGCGGTGCGGCGCGGAGGGGCCGGGAGCACGGCTGGGCTGCAGAGCGAGCTTTTGTTTTTCGCGTCGTCCGTCGTGTTATACGATTCATTCTTTGTCGGAATTACTGCGCACACGAGTGCAGCGCTCACTCCCTCCTGTGTTCCCATCCCTGCGGCTCGGGGCCGGTGTCTGCACGGCCCGGCACGGGGGATGCACGCTTGCAGAGCGCCGGCAGTGTCTGTGGGATCTGCGCACCGTTGAGGGCTGCAGAAGCGCTCCGGTAGCTCCGCACGCTGAGTGCCGGCAGCGCCGCTCTGCAGAGCTGGCAGTCACAATTAAAAGCCCTGCCCGGTTATGATGTGCTTTCTCTCCAGATGGGAGAAGAGCAGAGCATTAGGGAATAATCAGTGTTGGCAGCATCGATTGCCGTTTGCAGAATAGCTCAGAGGACAGAATGTTGTTTGTATGCCTGAGCTAAACCTACAGTTTGTGCAGTCATCTGCAGAGCTTTTTAGAGGATGTGTGCTTTGGTTGTACTTCAGTTTATGTGTTTTGTTTTATTTTTTTTAATACGTGCAGCTGAGTTGCAGTTTGCTTTTATCTGCTTCCTGATTGGGAATGTATACGATGCATTTGAGCACTGGAAAAGGCTGTTAAACATCCTATGCCGTTCTGAAGAGGCCATTGCAAAGTATAAAGAGCTTTATGCCAATCTCATCTTCGTCCTGTATCACCAGCTGAATGAAATCCCGTCTGATTTCTTTGTGGACATCGTCTCCCAGGACAACTTTCTGACCAGCACCTTGCAGGTACGGCTGTGCTATATCTTGAACAGAGCAGAGGGCGTGCAAGGCATTGAAACAAATTCAGAGAGAAGCTTCAGGAGGAAGTAAGCTGCTGTTGAGTCTGCCAGAGATAGGGAAGCCTGTGTCCTCTGAGGACACATACGTTTCCTTTTACTTTTTCCTGATGTTGCTCACACAGAAATGCCCTCGCTCGTCATCTATGAGCTTGATCTGCTATAATGCTTTGCCTTTAGCAGATCAATCATTTGAAGCACTATGGACTGGAGGTAGTCCACATGCACGTACCAGTGAAGTGAGGCAATGAGAGATGAGACTATCAAAGGCTATTCTGCAGCACAGAATGAGGACTGTGTCTTCCTTATTATGTTTTCCTTGAAAATAGTACTGAAGGTGATCTGGTACATTTGCACGGGTTTGGAGTTTGGGAGTGGCACAACTGACATGACTGTGTGGAACCAGCATGCTTTTCCTAAAAGTGATTTGGGCTTTCAGCAGTGAAGCTGAACATCTCTGAGAGGGGCTGAGCATGTGCAAAATGATGTCTGTTGATCATTTTTTTCCCTTCCAAATACCATTCATTTAAAAATATGTAGCTTGGCGTAAAAGAGTGCTGATGGTTTTCGTAGAATCATAGAATCATAGAATGGCCTGGGTTGCAAAGGACCACAACACTCATCCAGTTCCAGCCCCCTGCTGTGTGCAGGTTGCCAACCAGCAGACCAGGCTGCCCAGAGCCACATCCAGCCTGGCCTTGAATGCCTGCAGGGATGGGGCATCCACAGCCTCCTTGGGCAACCTGTGCCAGTGCCTCACCACCATCAGGGTGAGAGACTTCTTCCTAATATCCAACCTAAACTCCCTTGTCTCACTTTAAATCCATTTCTCCTTGTCCCATCACCATCCACCCTCGTAAACAGCCATTCCCCCTCCTGTTTATCTGCTCCCTTCAAGCACTGGAAGGCCACCATGAGGTCTCCCACAGCCTTCTCTTCTCCGAGCTCAACAAGCCCAGTTCCCTCAACCTTTCCTCACAGCAGAGCTGCTCCAGCCCTCTGCTCATCTCAGTGCCTCCTCTGGACCCGCTCCCAGAGCTCCACGTCCTTCCTGTGCTGGGGGCCCCAGGCCTGGACGCAGTGCTGCAGATGGGGCTCACAAGAGCCGAGCAGAGGGGGACGATCGCCTCCCTCTTCTGCTGGCTGCCCCTTTTTCATGCAGCCCAGAACACAATTGGCCTTCTGGGCTGCAGGCGCACACTGCTGCCTCATGTCCAGCTTCTCGCTTTTGGTCAGCCTGAAATGTGTGCTCAGTGTGCACAGAAGTTGCAGTGAAACCTTATTGAGCTGAAGGCATAGATAGCATTTAAGAAGCCTTTCTGCTCCTGCCAGCTGTATGCAAAAGTGAAGATTTCCTGAAATTGTAGAATCACTCAGGATGGAAAAGACCCTAATGATCATCAAGATCTTGTTCATAGGGTATTTGTGGTTTCCTACCTGCAGAAACACACTGCTTGTGCTGAGACAGGCGTGGGCAAATCTGTACTTCAGCAGTAGTAAAACTAGTTACTCCCAGTCACTGTAACTGCTAGCAGATCAGCAGTAGACTGAAACTTTAAATCTAAGGAAAAAGTGATTTTAAAAATAAAAAACCATAAGCAAATATGCCAGTAAATCCCAGCAACAGAAGCTCAGTCCCAGCAGGAGCAGCTGTGTGCCTGGAGTGTCAGAGGTGTTCAATATAAGTGAGCAGTGCCTTCCCTTTCTCAGGGAATGGCCCCATTTCTCTGCTGGGCACTCCGGGTTCTTGCTGTGCTCCTCTTTGTTTTTTGAGGTGTTTGTTTTTAACTTGCTGGATGAAGTGATATGAGAAGCATTGCTTTAATCAAGCAATTGATTTTATTTGCCCCCACTGAAATTTTTAAGAATTTAGGTGCATAAAAGTCTTTATTATTATTTTTATTGTTTTATTTTCTTTTACCATTCCTTTAGATGACTGGAAAATCTGCTTCTATCTACAGCACACTCACAGAGCAACTCATTCACTAACCCTGTGAAATGAGAGCAGCACAAAGAATGCAGCAGCCAGCTGTTCCTTCCATGCAGTGGGAGTTCTGCAAGCACTCTGTCTTGCTGGTTATCCTCCCAGTTCAGGGGCACCTGAGTCTTTTGTGCCCTTGGATTTCATCTGCTTTTGTTTTTTATGTTGGCTGATGAAGCGGATGCCCTTAGCGTGGCTGTGTTGCCTTCAGTGATTACTGTTAGCCCCTGGCAGCAGTTACCACTTTTCTGGTAGAAAAGAAGAAATTTGCCTTTCGGTCAAACAGAGCCTCTCCTGTGAGGGGTTCTGCAGTTCTTAGCTCCTGTGGGGTTCCCCTGATGTGCTGAAATAGTGCAGGGGACCTCTGGGACTTTTAGCACTGGATATGTGCAGGTGGACTGCAAGTGTGCAGTGGGATGGAGGGGAATGCATGGTCCGAGCGTTCAGCTTTGAGTTCAGCAGTTCTGTTCTGGGGAATTTGATCTAAGGCAGGACAGAATGCTGTGTCCTTCATTGAATATGCAACCCTGACAGTGTTTAAAGGGGGAAAAAAAAAAGATAGATGAAATAAATAGGTGTTGGTGATACTGTATTACAGAACTGCTTTGGGAGGTTTCATGATCCATCCATCCAGCTGTGAAAACCCATGGGTGTAGCCACCTGTTGGCTTTGCCAGCTCATGCTGTGAAGCTGCCCACACGGCAGGTGAATTCTGTGCTTTTCTTTCCCTCCTGCTCACATGGGGATCTTTTACTCACAGCTGAGCAATGAGCATATTTCAGAATTCTGTAATACGTGTCTAATCGCATGTATGCTGCTACTTCAAACAAAGTTATGGCCGTAATGTTTGTAGCGCCAGCTGGAGGCGGGATGACTGTAGGATGAGAGGGGAATGTGGGATGAGAGTGCAGGCTCTGCTTAGGCCGGCCCAAACAGGTTTGGTTCCCCGGAAGTCTCATCCTTTCCTGGTGAACCTATCTTGCAGCGTTCCCTGCCGCATCCTGTTGATGATGCACAGCATGTGCCACAAACCTCACTGACATCTGCTTTGTTCTTTCAGGTGTTTTTTTCCTACACGTGTAATGCTGCAGTTGATGGGGCCTTACGGAAAAAAGCTGAAAAATTCAAAGCTCACCTAACGAAGAAGTTTAAATGGGACTTTGACGCAGAGCCTGACGACTGTGCTCCGGTGGTGGTAGAGCTTCCTGAGGGTGTGCTCACAGACTAAGCCAGGTGCTCGCATAGAAACAAGCAGCTTTTTAAAAATCACTTTTATTCCACACCCTTCTTAACTTTTCCAGCTTCCAAGTCATTTTCTCTTGCTGCTCTAAAGACAGATTTGGAAAAACCAGAAGGATTCCTCACCACGTGAGAAGACCAGAACTGTTGGAGCTGTTTGAACACAGCCACATGGCTTTGGACACCTTGTTTTTCTTCTAGCCCTTCTGCAATAACTTCTCATTCTGTACTGAGCAGCTCCTTGCTCTGGTCTTATCTGTCTGGCTGGAGGTGATGCATCTCACACCTGAAGCCTGTGCTGCTCCTGTTTGATGCCTCTGGAGTGAGGAGGGTAAGCTCACATGACTGGTTATAGCCTTCTGCAGCCTGAACCCAGGCTCTGAATGGAGAACTTCTACTCTTCCTGGGCTCAAATTACAGGAATGTAACCAGAAGCATTACAAAACTGTGCCAGATTTTTAGCTGCTTAATTATGATTTATTGCTATGTTGTGGAGGAGTACTCAAAGCTGCAACAGAATTCATCCCATTTTATACCACTAATACTGAAATATCTTTTCCTCTAATTCTGTTGAAACCTTTTGTACTTACTGCTGACACTCTGTTTAGCATGAAATAAAAGAATGTTAACAGTTTGATAACATTCATTACTGGACAATAGTCACCCAGGTTTTGAAGCAGAGGAGAACTAGCTTGAGGTGTGTGTCAGACTTTTACATGAACTGTACCCTTCTGTTTTGTTGTAATCAGAAACCTTTCACAAAAGATGGTCTCTTCTTTCTCCCCATCTTCCCTAAGGTGGGTTGTAGGAAAACTCTGTGGGGCTCTTTAGGCCTGCAGTCCGCTCATTAACCTTCTCCTCTGGTAGACTTCTTCAAATGTTTGTCTGTGTGCATATTGAACAAGATAACACTGCTTGTCAGTCTTTTGTAGTTAAAATAAATCTTCTTATCTTGGTCTTGTCTACAGAAAACATCTGTACAATTTTGTTATTTTATATATATATATATTATATAGCTGAAGTTTATGGTGCTGTGTGGCTGGCCTGTCTGTTTGGGATGTCCAGTGTCCCCAAAAGTAACATCACAGTGCTTTCTGTTACATCTAAGTTCAACTCATAATGAGCAGTACCTGGCAGGCACAAATGCAGCATGTTCTGGGGAGTATGTGGTGGTGTGTTTCCAAATCATCAGTAACCTACTGCAGGAATCAGCTGCCAGAAGCCCTCATGTTGCTGCCTTCATGCTGTTTCTTCACTTTCTTCAAGGGCTTTAAACTCCCTTACTCTGGTGTCTTGGTTTGACCGTTTTCAACAGGCTGAGTACTGAACATGAGCCCTTAGGAGAGGTCCCTGCAGTTTGGTGAGTGTTGTGTTCTTAACTTTATCTTTACATGCTTTCTTGGCCTTAACATCCTTGAGATCTTTTACACTCTTGTCGTCTTGCTCTTTGCTTGCCTACATCCACAGGGAGTGCTGTCTTTGCAGTTGCCATTTGGACAAATTGTAGCGGGCGTTCCCAGATTTGATGAAAGGTGCCTGTTTGATTTGTTGGCTCTTTGCACCAACTCCATGACTGATTCTGTTGCTTTAGAGCAGAACACCAGTTACTGATGTAACTAAGCAGCACAGGTAGTGTGGAGACTGGGGACCATCCTGTCTGGAAGGTGAAAAGATGAATAGTGCTTGGTGCTTGTCCTGGCTGAAAACCAGTTTGGCCCAACAGTGTCAATGCTTTGCAGACTCGTGGCAGTGCTCCTGCTTCTTGGATGGATAGGTTACTTTCAGTGTGTCTTTGGAAGTTAATCATCAGGTTTTGTTTTTGAGATTTAACAGGTGTAGCAGCCAGATTCCCATAATAAACCGCAGTTTTAACAACCGAGAACAGAAAATGTAATTATTGTTCCATCATGCTTTTGGTGAGGTTGTAATAGATGTCTCTAATTAGACCCACAAAGGAGGTGGGAAAGAAGTAGGCCTTTGGGGGCATCATCCGTTTGCTACATGTGAAACAGAAGCAAGGAACTTTCAGATAAATAGAGATTGAGGTTGAGTGCTTGGAGTTCAACTCTGTGAATCAGTTGCACGCTTAAGGAGAGGGAAGTTGGCACACATGAAGCAGCACACATTGAATGTTTGCAAGGGGAGATGGTCATAAATCTGGGAGGGGAAGGAGATGAGGGCTGTTACTCTTGTTGAAGTCAGCAGGGCATAAATGGAAAGCTGTAGCATGTCGTGGTGGACATATTTTCTTGCCTTTGTATAGCCTGAGGCCACCTATGGCTGTGATAACACTACCCCTTCCTTCCAGCTAAAACAGCTGGATAATCTGGTATGATAATCGGAAAGCAAAAGAGAGATTTGTGTGTGTGTAAATACAGATTACTGCACGCTAATGAAGTGTAATAGGTGATGTGTTTGCAGCATTGATTCAGCAATGAATTAGAGTCAGGCAAAAACGCAGCGTGCATTATGAAATGGCACTGATGCATGAGGTATGTTGGCTTTGTGTATATGTGGAGAGTTGTCCAGCTGCAGTGAGGCAAAGTGGTATTGTTCTTGTCCTCTGATATGTGCTTTCAATGCAAATTGTGTTGGAATGTAGATTCTGCACAGTCCTGGGTGAAGGTCGTCAATTAAGGATCAACAATGGCATGAGCTGACCACTGGGTACCCGAGAGATGCACTGCAGATGGCATCTACAGTGCAAAGCCCAGTGTGATTATATTCAACCTTGGGAGCCACCATTCAATTTTCATTCCTTCATTGGCTCTTAACATTAGGCAAACCAGAGCTGAGTCTTGATGATACATATTTTGTATGATGGCCTCTGTTGTTCTGCACCACCCTGAAAAGAGTAGCTGCAAGAGTTTCATCGATCTGGCAAATGAGAAGATGTGAAACGGGTTGTACAAAGCTGTCCTTCCATCCCAGTGACAGGGCACACCTTTCATTGGGAAGAGAAATAGAACATCCTTCCCTGCCAGCTCATGCAGCCTCCGGTTTAATTTCCACCTCCTTCTCTCTCACTGTCAGAAGGGCAGGTGGACTGTGTCCATCTGATTCCAGGGGGATTTCTGCTGATGGCTTCATTGTGTCGCCAGTGAATATCCAGAGTGTAGTTTTGCATATCCAATTGACTTTATTTATTTTAACTCCTGTGACAGCAATGCGTAGAGTCCTTGAAGAGCACCGAGGTCGTGTAGTGTTAATGCCATGCAGGCACATGGAGGGGTTCTCACTGCTCGACTGCTCCATGCTTCTGCTTTGCACCACTTAATGGTGAGTTGAATTTTTGTTATTTTCTGCATGGTCTCTTACAGCAGCCCTAATCCTTCTGTGTCTGTCTTGTTTCAGCTCAAGTCTGTTTGTTACTGCTGTACCCTTATTTTCTATTCCAGAAGTGACAAATGTGAAATACTTGCTTAAGCTTATAGCAATTAACAGGAGTCTGTTGACAGAAGGCTCCTCTGCTTGGAGAAGTATTCATTTCTGCTATTGCTAAGGTGCACCTTTGTCAGCTGGACGAATAATGCCAGTGCTGTGGATGGAGCCCTTAGCACTAAGCTTCTGCAAAACGGACAAAGATGAAGCAGAACATCTTGATTCCTTCCTCTGAAAAAGGAAATAACTTCCCTTGGATCCTGCTGTTTGTTGTCCAGCAAAGCTGACAGTGCAGCGCTGTTACTATAAAAGAGATGTACTGTGAATGTTTGTTCCTTCATGATGTGGTCACCTACTCTATAGCTATTTCTGCTCCTCAGAGAACGTGAAGCTTCCTGCATTCATGCTGGGGGTAGTCCAGAGCCATCCTGCTGAGGCAAGTGCTGTACAAGCCACAGAGTGGAGCTGAAGCACAGCTGGGAGGATGCTCCAAGCAGCACGGCTGTGCTGGAGCCTGTAATTAATGCAGGGGAGGCGTTGATTCTGCAGAGGCTGCATTAAGAGCATAAATGAGTTGCAAGGCAGCCTAACTGCAAATAAATAAACTAAATCTAAATGGGTTAATCAATATGAGAAAAAATCCGTATACACAGAATATCCGAGCCACTGCTTTGGAGTTGTTGGGTGTGTCTCAGCTGGCTGAGTGCTTTGCAGTTCCACAGGGAAGGTACTCCTATCTGCTGTTGCAGTACTGGGTTGTGTGGCCATGCTGTGGCCGTGCCTTGCTGCCTGTGGGGCTCTGCTGGCTTGCCCTGCTGCACGCACTGCCCCCAGGAGCTGGTTGAGAAGGCTGTGCTGGGCTTGGCTGTTTGGTGTCACCTTTGGGCAGGCAAGGAATGAGGGTGAGAAGGAACCAATGTGAGGATATGCTGTGATCCTAATTTTTAGTTCAGGCCCCTTTGCAGACATCGTGATGGCTGTGCTGGGGGTCTGTCTGGCCATTTTCTTGTCCTGCGCCTCCTTGGTCAAACAGGACGTGTATCTGAAGCACTGAGAAGTTTCCCAAATTTCACATTCTCAAAGCCTTAATGCTTGCATGTTTTCCCCACCTGCTGGTGAGCAGTCACTAGAACTCTGCCCTAATCCTGCTGTGTCTCCGCACGTTTCCTGTCTATTTGCCAAAATTGCTCATCATCTGGTACTTGAAGCTTCTGAACGGGAGGGAGAGCAACTTTTTACATGAGCCAGGTGACAGGGCAAAGAAAAGTGACTTTAAACTGAAAGAGGAGGCTTAGCTCAGATGTGAATGGAAGTTCTCTACCAGAGGCGGTGCAGCCCCAGCACTGCTGCCCAGAGCTGTGGGTACCCCATCCCTGCAGGTGCCCGAGACCATGGCTGGGCACTGGGCAGCCCGAGCTGGGGAGCAGCCAGCACCCAGCAGGGCTGGGGGCCCTTCTGTCCGAGCCGTGCTGGGATACCGTGAGTATTGTCGCAGACCACGTGTACTTAAAGTCCGTGTTCTCCAGGAGTCCAGAGTGTGGACTCCACACCTCTGAACATCCCAGCTTCTGACCAGCCCAGAAGTAGTGCCTGCTTTCGGTCCTCAGTGAGGTCTCCTGGAGTCTTCTCTTCACCAGGCTGAATGAACCCAGCTCCCCCAGCCTTTCACCATAGCAAAGATGCTAAGAGAGAGCTTTCTTTGTGCCAGGCTCCCTGCCAAGGAGGCAGAGGCTCACCTCCCCCTGGGGCCTTCACGTGCTGGTCCTGAAGGGGCTGCCTGCTCTCGTGCCCAGCATCGCTGCCTCTGCAGAGCAACAAGACAGACTTTGCACCGTGACATCTCCTAGCAGAGGTGACTGTTCTTAGTCACAGGAAGGAGAATGATTCCTTTAATATGGTTTTCTCTGGGATTTTATCTAATTACATCAATGTGTTCACATTAATGAATAGCCAGTGCCTCCTACTGTTCCATGCAATCCCCTGTGCCCCCCAGGCTGTCCCCCGAGGGTACCTGCTGTGGGGACCACCTGGAAAAACCCTCTGTTGCAGCACGGAGGGGCAGGGAGTGGCAAGGAAATGGAGAGGAGGAGTGTGCGGACAGTGCCAGGCATCATCTCTGGTGAGAAAATGAGTTAGGATCACTGTGACACATTGCTTTTGGGCCAGGTAGAATATCTCCAGATAATGTGACTACTTTACGAGCAAATGCCTTTTATTTCTTGAGCTGAATGATTTTGCCACCAGACTAAATCCACATGTGTGTGGAAATGGTGTGGTTCCCATCTGGTGATGAAAGCATCCTGCTCAGCACTCAGTAGGAGGCAGAGCTCACCTTGCAGCCTCACTGACCTTGCAGGAGCTTGGCTGGCATGTGATCTGAACCCAGAGCTGTGCGAGGGGACAGGGACGATCCAGATCTTGCTGCCCATCACTGCCTGTTGGCCTGTGCAAAGCTGGGGTGGGCTGGTGGCCGTCTCATCACCAGGGCTGGGAATCCTTCCAGTTGTGCTGAGCACAGCCTTGAGCCGCTTGAGATTCTGCTGATCATTGCTGAGAGGCTCCCAAACTTTGTGAGAGACCTTCTGTCTGCAATCCAGCAAGGACCTGTTAAACAACCACCCAGCTGTGGTGTGTGACCACTTGGGGCCTCTTGTGGCTTTATTTCATTAGGAGGAGGTCACTGGGGAGGGCTGTGCATGTATGCATTACTGGAAGTCCACGCTAAGTGTGTTTATTTAATGGACTCAGTTTCTTAATAAGGCCAGTAACCAGTTTGGTCTAATGTTCCTTTGGGGGCTCTCATACACTTTATTCCTCAGAAGACCCGTTTCTTCTCTGTGAGGTCAGGAGCTCTCTGCATTAGCAAGATACTCCACCTTCCTTGATATTCACTGTTCCCTGCAAGGATTTTTTTTTGTACTTGCGAAGAAAATGTATCTTTAATTTACATTTTCTCCCTCTTCCTTTGCTCCTTCAATATCAAAGCACTCATCCATGCTTCAAAAGAACGTCCAGATTTTCCTGCCATGTCAGGAGTCGTAGTCCAGTTCTAACATGACTGATTCTATCTGTCACCTCTGTACTTCAGTACCAAAGCTGCAGCTTTTGTCTTCTGCCAGTAATAATTTTTTTTTTTCCCCATGTTCCTCTCATGCTCAGTAAAAGCAACTCTGAGCTGGTTCTGATGTGCCACCGTGCAAGGCCCGTGGTCTGCAAGAGCCCAGCATCTGCAGCCAGCCTTCTGTTCTCTGAATGTGCACTGAGGGTGCTGTTAAGCACCAGCACAAAGCAGGTGTGAAATATTCAGCAGAATAAAGGGCAAGGGCAGCTGAGGCCTCAAATGCTCTCAGGATGTCACAGTAATGAAAGCACCATTTCCAAGCAAGTGAAATCATTCTATCTAACATGTGAGCAGAGGGTTACTGCATCCAAGCACAGGCTGTGTCTGGGAAGTGACCTGTGAGCTTTGACTTCTTTGGTCCATGCACATAAAGCAGCAGCATCTTTATGCCTGCTCTGTAGTTAGTGGAGCTGAGGAACAGAATCTCCTGCTCAGCTGCTGCCTGACCACTCTTCTTCACCTATATCATGTTTGTGCACAAAGCTGTTTTTCCTCCACTCCATTTCTTTTTCCCTCTGCTTCTTATCCTTGCCTCTCTCAGTTCTGCTGACTTGCTGGAAAAACATGAAGGAGGAGAGTTCTGCATGCCTTTCCTGCCCCTCTGACCTGGTCTCTTTCACAGAGGAATGGAAACAGGACAAATCACTGAGTAGGAGATATGGGAGATTGGTGCTCCGGGCATTTGCTCTCCTATAGCTGACATGCAAAAGTACTGCTTTGCTCTGATTGCCCAGTACTAGTTTTGTCAGCACTGACTAGGCTACTCTATTTGGAAAATGCTCTCTGTTCTGACTTAGGACCATCACTTGCATCTCTTCTGTGACTTCTTTTTGTTGTTGTTGTTTTTTTTTTTACGTTGGCCTCAAGTATAGGAATGGCATCTAAGCAAATCCATGTGACTTCTCTGCCCAGTGGGCTTGCATTCCTCTAGGTCCCGACTTGCCAGGCTTTACAAGTCTTTCCCGACTGTCACAGTCTTTCCCGAACTCACTGGTTCATCTGTACAAGTGGACTTCAGATGAGACAGTAAGATGCTCAGGCTGGTGGTACTGCTTTCACAAGGATGAAGCCTGTGGCAGAACAGTTCTGCTTTGCAGAACCAGTGTGATACAAGGTAGGAGCAGAGGCTCTGCCTGGGCTTCTTCACCGATGACTAGGATGCTTCTCAGATCTGGCAAAACATAGCTCCTCGAAGGTGTGAAGCAGGTCTGCAGAGGTTGAGGAGGCTATGGGTCGGGCTGAGGCGCATAGGGCTGAGGGCTGCAGAAGCCATGGCCTCAGTGGAGACAGCGCTTGGAAATATCCCCCTCCCTCCTCTCCTGTCTTTGGATCCCATGCACAGCATCAGTCCTGATGGGTCCAAGAAGGTGCATGGTAGGACCTCCATGAGAGCTCTGTGTTAGCTGAACCTCTGCACATTTAAGGAGGAGAACAGTGTTTTGCTCTGAAGACCTTCCCCTGCATGGATGTCCATCTGTGTCTCCAGGAGATGAGTCAATAGTGGGATTTAGGATATGAAAATGTGAATGCTCGGATTTGCCAGGAAGAGACTAAGAACATAGTTTGGGGAGGTGTTTGATTGAGATGAGGTGTTCTGTGAGCACGATGGGCGGCTGACCATTCAGTCTGCGGGAAGTGAGACTGGTTGTGTCTGTTGTGATGTGGAAGAACAACAAACTCTGAAAGAGCTGCAGGGCTGGGGACATGGGGCCAGGATGAAGCAGAGCTCTGTCCCCATCGCTGCATTTCTTCCTCCCTGCTAATCAGCTGGGCCACAGCTCCCTGGCATGAGCAACACAAGCCCGTGGCTGTTGGTGGCCCTGGGCTGTACTGCTTTCTGGCTGGCAGCTGTGGAGGAGAGTAGCGTGGCCCTCCAAGCAGCCCCTGGGAGCAGAGCTGGGGCTGCAAGCAATATCCTTCCAGCAGCACTTCCCTTGGTGCAGTGCAGCCAGGCTAGGACAAGGGGGAGGATTGGGTTCTGTGGCTTGAGCATAGCTGGGGACGTGGGTGTCTGTGGCAGGTCCTAGTTATGCAGTAAAGGACCTGATTGGAATCTGGCAGTTACTACTTTACATCAATTGGAAATATACTGGTGAGAAAATGACTTTTGGGCCTTCTACCAGCCGCTGCAGCTTGATGAGCTACCTAGTTGCATAATAGCATATACCTAGAGAGCAACCTGTCCGAGGTGCAGCACCAAGCAGCTCTGTATTTCTAGCAGTTTGAAGTCAAACGTTCTGACTCCTTCCTTGACTACTGCAGTGGAGATGGATGTAAAAGCAAGAAAACCCCATCTGTCTTGCAGGCTGAAGTCTGTTTGCCCTGATGTATGCAGTCTTCCGTAGAGTGAACACCTTCTGTTAGCAGCGAAACAGGAGGCTGCTCAGGGTTTATATGGCAAGGTTTTGGTAGCAGGGGGCTGCAGGGGTGGACTCTGTGAGAAAAGTCCAGCAGCTGCCTTATGTCAGATCAGAACCAGCTCCTGACAGCTCCAAAAGGAACCTGCTGCTGGCCAGACCTGAGCCATGAGTGGTGCCGAGTGCCCCTGTGAGAGCAGATGTGAGAAGGGAAAAAAATGCTGCTGGGAGAGAGGAGTGAGACATGAGAGGGAAGCAGCCCTACGGCCACCAAGGTCAGTGCAGAAGGAGGTCAGGTGCCCCGGGCACAGAGCGGCAGCTCCCTGCAGCCCAGGAGAGGCCCACGGTGGAGCAGGCCATCCCCCTGCTGCCCACGGCACCGCACAGAGCAGATCTCCACTTGCAGCCGTGGGGGAACCTGCGGTGCAGCAGTGGATGTGGACTGAAGAAGGTGCAGCCCATGGAGCCCCGCAGGGCCTGGGATGGAGCTGCAGCCCGTGGGGAAGAGCTAGAGGGAGCAGAGGGTCTGGGGGAGCTGGAGCAGTGCCTAAAGGATGGGCCCCATGGTATGGAGCCACAGCAGAGCAATGCTTGGAGAGCTGCAGCCCATGGGAAGCCCAAGTGGGATCAGTTCAGGAAGGGCAGCATCCATGGGAGGGAAACAGCTGGAGCAGGGGAAGACGCTGAGGATAAAAGAGCAACAGATGATGGAGTGTTCTGGACTGACTGCAACTCCCATTCCCTTCAGGAGGAGTTAGAAGAGGGCAGATGGGAGGAAGGTGGTTTTATTTTGCTTTTAGTTCTCACTGATTTAGTCTATTATCAGTAGGCAGTAAATTATATTATTCACCCTTATTGTTGAGTTTTTTTGCCTTTGATGGTAACTGCTGAGTGATCTCCCTGTTCTTGTCTTAACCCATGAATTTTTTCATTGTATTTTCTCCTCATCCTTCGCAAAAGGGGAATGAGAAAGCCATGCAGCGAAGTTGAGAGCTGCCCATGGGTGCTGAACAGTACTTCCATGTGTCCTTCTGCCAGCTGAATCACCCCTTTTCTGAGTGGCAAAGACCTCTTCAGTGCCAGTAGTGCTGCCCCAGGCTTGTTCTCTGCACAGTGGCTCCCCTGCAGCTGCCATGTGCTAGCACATTGGTAATGGAGGCTTCGGGAAATAATCTTTCGCCCTGTGTCCTTGTAAGCAAGGGGACCTAATGTGAAGGACCAGAGGAGGAGCTTGTTGCAGAGGTGACCTTTCCTGGAAGGGTTCTGCTTTCCTTCTGATCCTGCTTGAAAAACATCTGTCAAGTTTTCTGTACTCTTGCAGCAGAGACAGGTGAAGATGCTTGCTGGCTGTGCTCCCTTGCCATAATGCTTATTGAGGACAGCTGTCATATTTTAGTGGGGCATCATAGGCTACTGAATGAGCTGGATTCTGTCCTTGGCCTTGTCCCCCTCACAGCAAAGCCAGTGAACAGTGCCACTCCGCAAAGCCCTGCCAAGGGGAAGCAAGCGCTCTACTCCTGCAATGGAAGAAAAGAGGCTAAAAGCACAAGTTTATCCTTCTGCCTCTGAAGCCTGGCACTGGGCAAGGCAGCAACCAGCACACTGAGGCCTGGTGGAGCTGGGAGGAAGCTGGCAGCCACCACTGTGTGGCTGAAGGCTGTGGGCCTGGGGAGACTGCTCCTGTTACAGGCCAGGCGCAGGTCCCTGAGCTGGCACGAGTGCAGTGCATGTGACCGCCTGCCTGGACGGTCTGTGTTCACAGCTGTAGCTGGACAATGTTTTGAAGCAGTCCAAGCATTTGTCTACAGTCAGAGCTGCGCTCTCCTGAGGATACGTGGTGGCATGGTCTTGACTTGCAGCGACAGAGTGACAGATGTGAGCAGACCCAGCGTTCTTGAAACATCCCCATTGAGCCTCCCCTCCAGGCAGAAGGGGTGGTGGGCACCACAGGGCTGTCTGTCCTCAGGAGTTTAGGATGCAATCATAGGAAGGCCCCAATAAGTCTGGGAAACAGGGCTTTGGTCAGTGTCGGGATCAGATATGTAACTGCAGCCACGTTCCAGTGCCCCGTGCACCTGGCCTGGGAAGGGAACACGTCCCTACCTGTGGCAGGGTCTTGCTGAGGCTGTGCCTGCACAGGCAGCGGGGTGCGGTGCTGTGCCCTGTCAGCATCTCATGGTGTGCAGTGGTTTGGCTGCAGCAGGCAGCCTGGAGGAGATCAGACCAGCTCGCTGCAGCTGGAGGCAGGAGGGTCCGACCTTTCTCCAATTCGTTCTGACCTTGGAGTGAGGATCTGTTCTGTCCGAGGATGGGAGCCAGTGACCCCCAGCTTGTTTCTTCTCTCTGCATGTTCTTTCTCCCACAGATTTTTCTCTCTGGGCATTTATTTTCTCGCAGGCAAATGACAAGCTGCTCGCAGAAAGGTCAGGCTCAGAAGGGCACACATCTCATTAGCACTGACAGCAGAACCCAGCTGCTCTGTGCACACGCACCATATGTCCCACACACACTGCCCATGGCTTGCTGCTAGAGCACTGCTCCCTCGGCCCTCTGTGCAGGGGTCCCATATTGCCAGACCCCAGCTGGCTGAGTTTGCATAGTCTCTGGGATTTCACTTCTCTTGATGAAGCCTGTTGAAACCAGCAACCCTCAGATGCAGCAGCTACAGGGCTGGCAATTGGGATGAAGTGGGTGGGAGGAGCAGTGTGTGTGGATGTCACCAGATATCTCTGTCTTCTTGGAGCCTTTTCAGGTTGTTTGTACCCTAGCTGCAGAAAGACATGGCCATTTCTATGTAAATTCCTTTCACTTGTCCTGGACCTAGTGTCTCAGTGAGAAGAAGAAAGCTGGCTATGTTTTATGGCTTTTTCCTCCAAGCTGTGTGTTTTTCCTCAGGTTATAAGTGTCTCTGGACTGTGCCTCCCCCAGGCCGTTGCTGTGCTAGGTGCTGTGTGTATGCAGAATGTTACCCCTATCCTGCCTGGGGCTGGGAGGCTGCAGCTTAGGAAAAAGCTCTGGCACTGTAGGCATGACAGATCAGACTGTGATAACAGCTTTGCTGCATCTCTAAACCTTAGCACCAGATGAACAGGCCTAAATTGATGTTGCCATGCAGAGATAAAAATGCTACCAAGCATCTTCAGACTGGCGCATCTGCTGGCATGTGGTATAGCAGCTCCCCATGGTAAGACTGAGGTTCTCAGTGTCCCTCTGACTGATGTGGCACAGGCTGACGAGGGCAGGTTTGTGTATGGCTTTGTGCATCCCACTGGCAGAGACTGCAACAGCTCTGGCTTTGGAAAAGTCTTTGTACTTCCTGTGTCCTTAACAGCCAAAGGGAGTCCTCTATCCCAAGCCTGGATGAGAGCGGAGGTTCAAGTTGCAGTGACAGACTCCAGAGCAGTGTCTTGCAGAGGAATGCAAAGAATGTTCTTGCCTTCAGTAGCAATTCCAGCAAAACATCTGGCTGCACATATCAGGGTTTTTTATATTGCTTTCTTGAAGAATTTCTGCCTTTGCCTGGCACTGAGAGGGGCCTTGAGAGATTGTATGGCATCACGGAAGTTGACAGCTTCAAAGTGAGAGTTACATGCTTGGAGGAAGGGGCTGTGGTAGCCAGTGTGGTCAGGCGAGGAGGTGATGCTGAGCTGAACATACTGTCCCTGCACTGCTCTGGTAGATGCTTTCACATCTAAGTACTGCCACTGCACCTGACAAGCATGTTAATGAAAGAGGAGCATGGAGGTGATAGAATGTGCTGTAAGCCTCATGCTGTTGGCCACATCAGATGATGTTCAGTACAGTGCTGTGCTATAACCCTTACCCTGGCTCATGAGTAAGACTCTAGAGCACCCATCTGCCCTTCCCCAGCTGCTGTGTTCTGCTCCAAGGGAGATCATCCTGTCAGCAGCACAGGGCAGGTTACCTCCCACTGACTGCTCTCTTCTGTCAGTGCCCTGGCATGGTGCAGGGGCTGGGCAGGGGCTAGCATTCTGTGGGAAGTGTCCGTCTGAGTTGGCAGCTACCTTCCCACTTCATCTCTGTGCTCGGCTTCTCCTGCTTCTTTACAGCTGCATGCCCCAGCCAAGGCAGCGTGTATCCATGCAGCAAAGCTGTCTGTCCTCTGGATGGCTGGTAGTGCTAAGGAACGCGGCACAGTGTGGTGAGTGTACCCACACACACACAGCCCCGCGTGGCACTGCCGTGCAGGTAGGAGCAGGCTGAGGCTGAGGGCTGAGGCTGGGTGCTCAAGGCTTCATGTCCACCTCACCCCTCAGTCCAGGCAGGCATGGTGCCCAAGCACCTCTGTGGAAACTTTGACTCCCAGCGTAGGAGAAGCTCTCAGCCATGGCTCTGTGTGGTTTTAGCAGTCAGGCTCTCCTGACTGGCACAGTGGGAAACAACAAATGTGCCCTTCCTATGTGTGGTAGCCCCAGGTGCAAAAGTGTTGAGGAGTGCCTAATTGCTGTGCTCTATAAAAAGAAAGAAGTAAGAAGGGTTTTTGCAGAGAGTATAATCTCCCAGGGAAGAAATAGCTGCACTTTTCCACCCACACCACGCACAGGTGGCCTTCATGCATCGACTGATCCTTTCCCTTCTACTGACCATGGTCAGACAGTTGGAGCCTCCTGCTGGGGCACAACACCTCCTTCCACCATGGGGCAGGACTAAGGCTCTCCTCCCCCTCTCATCTCTGTGCCAGGCTGGGCAACTGGCACAGCCATTCTCAGCAGGATCCTCTTTGGAGGATTTTAGTTATGGGTGTCTCTAATCCTCAGCTGCCTCCAGTAGCTCCTGTGACTTCAGCTGGCTACACACTGTCCAGCGCAGTTCATATGGCCTTGCCAGTGCTCCCTGTCTCTGCACTGTCCATCTGTCTCCCACTCAGACAGAACCTCCTTATGATCCCAGGGCCCTCAGTGGGTGTTACTGACCATGCATCTTCTCTGCAGTGACAAGACATTGACAGGGCTCACCGTGGCTGGTGAGGTGTGTCTGAGTCCCAGGTAGCACCAGGTCTGAGGAACCAGAAAGGCATGGAGGAAGAGATGGATCTGGGGCAGACAGAGCTGCTGGAAGTGCTTGGTGACCTTGAAAGCATTCTTCCACCCAACAACTGATTTAACTGGAGAGTGATTTGTCGCAGGATGTTGTAAAGATTAGAAGTATGAAAAGAGATTTGAAACGCAGTGGGATAAAAATAATGTATCTGCAACCTTTGGCTCAGAAAATGACCTAAATCTGGTTGATCAGGAAAGGGAATAGGGCTCTGGAAGAGTGGAGGTTGTGCAGTTTTCCCAAACTACTAGCTGTGCTCATGGGAGCTGGCAGAAAAGGAGGGCTGTTTCTTGAACCTGGTTTGTTTGCCTTGAACTAAACTAGAAGGTTCTTCTAGATTTGTCACTTCCGCACGGTTCTGTCCTCTCTTCATTTTCTCGTACTTAATTACATCGTGGTAGCCTTCAGAGAATCTCCTTCTCTGTAAAGCATCTGGAAGCCTCTGCTGTTTCTTCTACTCATATAAAAACGTGCAACTGCTGGGGGAGCTCCAGACAGCAGCCGATGGGCTCTCTATCGCAGTGAAGGCACAACAAGCCAAGCTCCTGCCACAGCCATGGAGCGATCACAGCCATGACTGGAAGGGGAAGGAGCAGCTGGTGAACTCCTCAACACAGCCAGGCAAACTAGGCACAGCATCTTCAGCAGTGTCTTATCACAGACACACAGGCCTGGAGATTGCACCCAGCTGCAGGGGCTGGGGCTCAAAGCAGCTGCTTGGGGGTCATGCATGGGATGATGGGCAGGGTATGGAAGCACATGGCAGATGACAGGTAAAAGTTAGTGCTGCTTTACTCATCACAACAGAATTTGCCTGGCTTGTACTGAACGCAGCACTAAGCTGCAAGGAGCTGCCTTCCAGTGAGGACATAGTGTACCAGAAAATCAGGTGCATAGCTTGATAATGATACGATGATACAGTTTTGGCTCATACAAGCAGTAACAAGAGACGGGAGCAGAATACAAGGAGCCAAGCATCCAGTGAGAAGACTGGGAGAGAAGGAGATGTGGGAAGGAAGTAAGGAAAAGTAGGTGTAGTCTGCAATGGAGAAGATGTACTTGGGTTAGGGCTGAGGATCTGCCTGTCCTGAGGAGGAGGATGGCTGGGCAGAAGATGGCCTTTTCCTTTCCCCTCCACCTGTCAGAGGGATTCTGCCTTTGGGCTACAGTGTCACCTTTGCTGGAAGGTGGTGATGTTTGTTTTTCTGCCCCTCATCTGGAATCTGCATTCTGTTGGCAGAAAGGGATCAACTCCCCAGGCTTTTCTAATTTTTGCTTCTGATTTTGTTTTCTTAATTGGACATGCAGCCACCAATTCTGTGAGCAGGCTGCTGCAGGGACTGGTGTGCTGAGGGGAAAGCTGGCTAATGATGCAGGGAGCTGCACGAAGCATCACTGGGGAATGCCTCATGCAAATGCATAATATGCATAATTTACTGAGACTTTAATATTAATGTTCAACCTAGCCTAACCCCTTGTAAAAACAATTAGCAACAAAACTGCCTTTGCAGCTACATAGATGTCTCATTCTTCCAGTGGCAGCAGTAGGGCTTTTCTTCCTCTGCCCCATGCTGCCACTCACTCTGGTTCTCAGCCTCTCACTCAGAGGGCAGGAATGAGGAAAGAAAGACAGCTTTTAAAAGCTCCATGCTGCTCTGTGGGGCCATTGAGGAGCTGGTCTTGTCCTGTATCTCTGAGGATCAGCACAGCCCTCGGGACTCCTCGCCCTTCCTCTCCTTCCAAACACGGAGAAGATTTCGCTTTGTAGCAAAGTTTCTTTTCTCTCTCTTTTTATTTAATTTTACCATCTCGGGCCTCACTTATCCTCATGCCTCTCTCCCACCCAGTGCCATTTGACAGCTGTCTATCACTTTGTAGCTGCCATTCAAATGGAATTTGTTTGGCTGGTAGATAGCACGTACGAATTGGTGCAGGCAGTGGCATTAGGAGTGAGCCGATACCTTATGCGACAAACCTCCATTCCCACTTTCAGCTATGTTCAGGCCCTTGCTTCATGAATTGCTGCCATACATCCATCCCAATGGAAGTGGAGCCCAAGCCTGACCCTGGTGGTTATGGCTCTGAGGGGACAATATCCTTTTGGAAATTGCTTCTAATTTGGGCGGCTTCTAGAGACAAAAGCTTCTTGGAGAGCATCTCTGGAGCCTGATCTGTGGACCTGCTGTAGCCTCATGTGTCACCTCATTGTTTCATCCTCCCCCTGCCGAGCGCCATCACCCAGTTCTGACTCCTCCATCCCCAGTGACAAGGGCACCTGGCGAAGGCTTCTCAAGTTGTGGCACTATCAGAATTTAGCTGAGGGTGGCAGTGTGGAAGGAAACAGGAACTGGGGAAACGATAATGCAATATCCACTTTTCCACCAGCCTTCACACCCCAGAGGAGAGTGGCCAGCTAGGGATAAGGCTCAAACACCTCTTGCAGCATATTCTTGTGTCTACATACAAAGAGCTGGAAGGGCTCACAGAGAGGTCTGCAGGACACAAAGCCAGGTGCTAGCAGGTCCCTGTGCTCATGGCAGCGCTTGCCTCTGTTAGGATTAAAAGTGAAGAAGCTGTGGTCCCTCAGCACTCCTGCTCTGACCTCCCATGTTCTTCCATCTAAGCAGACAGCATAGCCTTTTTTCCCCCAGAAACTCTTGAACTGTGTGTATGGGAACTGCTGAATCACGGCCTGAACCTCAGATTGATCACCTGAGGCGAGCAATGCGTCAGCCCTGGGAGCACAGGTGAAGGCAATTCTCCTGTCCTGCCTGAAGGGATGGAGCCTGGCTGCACCTCTCCCAGACCCATTTAAGAGCTGATTACCAGTGGGGAGGGATCTCTTCTGGAGGTCCACTCCACTGGAGTTTTGTAAGTGAGCCCAGGATATGAGCAAGCATCCTATCTTTTCTACTGTGGTGTAATAGCTGCATAGCCAAGCTCTCTGGTACATCTTGTAACTATGGCATCTGTACATTCATTGATTGTACACCTGTGTAAATCTGAGCAAGCCTAGTTTTGGGGCTGGAGTGTCTGCATCTGAGCAGTTTTTCCTCTTAGAAAATGGGAGGGTGAACAGAGAACATCAATTCATAGTGCAGCCTTCCTTTCTCTTCCTTGGTGACTGGTGAGGGGGGGGAGAACAAGCTCTCAGCTTCTGCCAGCCAAATGATGCACTGTCGTTAGAGCTCTGAAGCAGGAAAATGCTTAAGAATATCTTTAATTCCAGAGCCTGGAGTGAATTCTCACAACCGTGGAACAAGGCTGAGGGCCATCAGGTTCCTGGAGAAGCTCTCCTACCCCAGCTCTGCAGCTATGGATCTACAGCCAATATGCTCCTCTCCAGTCTCTGTCTGTCCACGGCCAAAGCCTGGCCTTCCCAGTGGCTCGGGCTTCTTGCAGAGGCAGGCAACGTCCCTGGAGGTGTGTGGAAAAGTGCCTACAGGTTTCAGTCTGTTTTGTGTTTCCTTTGCGAAGCATGGACTTGAATTTCTTCATTTGCTTCCTGAAGTTCAAAGCCAAGGTGGGCGCACTTGGACTGAACGGCCTAACCTGGTGATCTAACAGTGGTGCTTAATCTTTCAGGGCAAAAATGAAGACTATTGCATGCCATCCAGAACAGAGCATTAATGGGACATTCAGGTTGCAGCTCCCACACTGGGTGCCTGGTGACTTCTGGAGCTCCCTCAGTGTTGGAGACGCCATGCAGGGCTGGCAGACTGGGGCAGGACTGAGGGAGCCACTGGGATGCTGGCAGCTGCAACAAGACCAAGCTCAGATCCTCAGAAGCCTTGACTCAGAGTTACGTGGCTGTGCCCAAAGGCTCCCTCTCCTCTCTGCCTCTTTGGGCACCACCCTGCTGCCCTTCTCCCCGCCCCACAACTCCAGTTCCCCACGAATGCCCTCACTGTCATAGAGCAGGGCAGTGAGGAAGAGAGCACAGAGAAGGCCAGCCAGGCATTCCCTTTCTCACCACGGAGAGGAAGGCACTGCTGATCTGGAAGGCATTGCCTCTGCCCAGCGGCTGCATTGCATTGCTCATCTCTCCTCCTCCCTGCTGCTGCCCTCATTTGGCTGATTCTGTAGATGAAAAGTGGCCTTTAAAATATAGGACAAGGTCATGCTTCTCTTCCTGCAGTCACAGCCCTGTGCAGCTGTGCCCTGATGCTCACTAACAGCAGCTTTGAGGAGGCGCTGTCTGCAGGTGCTGAATGCCCCATGGGGATGCAACACCAGCAGTGGTACACAGGCAGCAGCAAGGGTGCAAGTTGGCGGTGATGGGGTGCCCACCTCCAGCACTACCACAGCATCCACCCAGAGAGGCACTGGGCTGGGGGGCTGGGGCTGGCATTCAGTTGTGCTGCTGCTGTTCCAGAGTGGGTTTCTTTCCATCGTGTGTCCTCTACACCGTTTCTATGAGACATATTGACAGTTTTGTGCCATGCAGTACAAATGCACAGTCCTGTTTGTGGGTCTCCAGAGCAGAGGGAGTTGTGCTGATGTGTTTGTAGTTGTTCCTGCCCCAGTAGTGCCCTCTACTATGGGAGGAAGGTTGCTTTCTTTGCAAGCAGAAAACACTGCTCTTGCTCACCATGTTCCTGCTTGCCCCTCCTGGCACTGCCACTATTAGCTACAGCTCTATTTGTCCATGGTGCATCTCGGCAGAGGAACTGGCATGCCAGCAGTCCAGTAGCTTTCAGAGCTGATGCTTTGCAGACTAAGAAATGTGACGAGAGTTAGGTGGGCATTGTAGTGTTTGCGAACAGCATTAGAGTGGGACACAAAGGTGCTGTCTGGGAGGGCTCAGCAGTGTTAGGTTGTCCTGAGTGCTCCTTATTGTGCCTTCTTGCCCCTGTTGTTGCTGCTAGACTTTGTCCTCTGTGGTCCAAACTGTCAGTGCTTCAGCCCGCATGAGCCAAGGTAAAGTGTGCAAATGAACTTCCCTGGGAGCAGTCCAAGCCTGAAAGTCATCTGCTCTCCCCACAAGCATGAAGAGATTGAAAATAACAGGCTTGCTATCTCAAGGGGAAATGAGTCGAAGGCAAAGCCTCCCAGAAGCAAACACTGAGCAGCAGAACCCTGTCTTGATGAGAATTTTTCTCACTGCAGTCCAGGTGGATGCCAGGACTCCCATAGCGCTTTCAGTTAACGGAGGAAGAGAGACCTGATGTCCTGGCCAGCACTGTGTCTGTGCAAGTGCCCAGGGCTGTCCAAGCTGCTGACAACTGTTCTTGGAGCTGCTGTGTGCTGCCAGGATCTAGCTCTCTGACAGGAGTGCCCAGTGTTCCCAGGAAAGGGCAAGCTGCCGCCCCATCCCTGAGGACTGCTGTGTTCTCCAGGGCTCTGCACCGTCCAGCTGGAAGTGATCCCCCCAGAGTAGAGGAACAGGCAGCACAGGCCTGGGTGCTGAGCACACTTCTCCACTGAGCTGTTGGCTGAGTGCCTTCTACCTGCAGACCTTTCACAGCAATCTCCTGGAAAAGAGGTGCTATTGCTGAAGAGAGGCAGCAGATTGTCAATCCTCAATGACCAGATGGTGTTGTGCCTCTGTATGTAGGACAGGGTGGACCTGTAGCTCTCAGTGTTCTTGAATTGAGTGGTGTCTGAAAGCCTCCTTTCACCTCTCTGAATAGCAATGTAAGGCTCAGACATTTGCTGCCTGCTCCTGACTGTCAGGTCGGTGGATCTGATGGATCCCCATGGGTGCAGTACTGGAGGTAGGACAGAGCTGCTACAGGGGTGAACTTGGCCTCCTGGAGTCAAGAAGCAATTACTGTAACATGGGCCTCATGGACCTGGCCCTCTGAGTGGCACCGGGTGAAGCATCCAAAGAATTGATCTTTCTCCAGCTTGAAATTCCTATGTCTGTCTCTGGCTGAGGCTGGAAGATGCACCCTTTGAGCAGCTTCTGTCTTGGAGATGAGGAAGAAGTCCTAGGGATGACTGTCCTTGACAAAGGGGTGTCTCGCTGATTCTTTGTCTTGTACATTTCTCAATAATTCCTTTTGGCCCAAAGACACTCATTATTTATCTTTCATAGCCAAGAACTCTGAATTCAGAATTTATAACTTCATTAAGATATTTTGTTTATTCGCTTCCCAAGTTATACTGGGGCATGACAACCATCCTTCTATCTTTCTGCTAAGGAATTAAGCCCATGATTAGCTGCTAATTTATTAGCCCCTTTGTGCGTAAAGCTGTCTGCAATTAGGTATTGATCACTCACACAGTGATCTTTGGGTTTCTCCCACAGCTTGGGCTGTGATTTCAGCTGTAGGAGGGAGATGACTGGCTTGGTCCTTCCCCACTGTGTTGTTATCCGTTGGTCAATCAGAATTGTACAAATAACTGAGTTGTGCTTGATTAAGATTTGGGTCCCTTCCAACCTGGAATATTCCATGACTCTATGATAATGAGCCTGATATCATACCAGAGCCCTGGGTAGTTGGTATTTGTTATCAAAGCGGAGAGACATACCCTGTTTTACCTGCTTGTGCCAGGTGTTTCTCTGCCACTTTGCAGTCTTGTCAATTGCAAAGAACAGAAGAGGCTTGGAAGATGTCTCTTTGAAACCACAGTGTTTCAGGGTGATCATTCTAATGTTTTGTATGGGGTGGAGCTGTACAAAAAATATCTCCTGTCCATGTTGTGATCACTGGACAGGCTCCTAGCCAACTGATGTAATGCTGGCACGAGGTGTTTACATCTTCAAAGTCATTGAAAAAGTATCTCTGAGCTCCTGAATATGCAATGTCTGAGACCCCATTTGGCTCTCAGGTGTCAGAACGATACCTACCATATCTCAAACAGTGATGCCCAGAAAGACTTGGCTCTTTAGAGCCCATCAAAGTGAGAGCCTTCCATGGGTGTTAGTCAAAAGAGCAATCTAGCCTTCAGATTAGTATTTTGGGGTAATCTCCAAAAGCATTATAAATATCTTGGGAGCAGTCTTTGGATTTTTATGGAGCATTACCGATGGAGCTTCTGGTACTTGACATGGAGTTGATATAAAGTGGCTCAATTAAGGACTTAAACCCCTTTCAAAGACTCAAGCAACTTGATGCCTTTGGCTTCAGGATGGGCTACAGAATGAAAATATAGGCAAATATGGAAACTCTATTCAGGCAGATCCCAAAGGTGCTCAGTAAATCCATAATAGAGATGCAATTGTTTGCTCTTTCACGCATACGCTCACAGAGGCTGTTGCCAAACTCCCTTGAGTCCACGTCCTGTTCAGTTCTATTGGCCTGTTTGGCCCTGCTGCTTCCGGATGTCCTGAGTGTTTGTAAGACTGTTTGCTGTCTGAACCTGCCTATCTTCATTCAAATAAAGCCCCATGGTTTTGGGGTTTAGTGCATCAAAGGTGTGTATTTTGGCCACTCATTTACACAAAATATCCATAGCTTATTGATGTTTGCTCTCTCATAAGCAAAACGCCACATGGCTCACAGCAGCTGACTCTCGGTGCCGACAAGTCGAGGGAAGTAGATGCAGTGGAGATAAGCTCTTCCACACTGCTTCCAACAGGGACTCTGGAGAAGAGCTCTGCTGTGAAGTTCAGGCACCATCAGTCATACAATCAAATATCATTAAACTTCTCCCAGAAGATTGGCGTTATGAAAATCTTGTATTGTACTACTGCATTTTAGTAAGGCTGGGCAGAGTGCTTAAAGAGGTCTTGAGAAGGAAGCAGGAAGAAATCTAAGCCAGGCCAGGCAGCCAAGAAGAATTAGAGTGGAACCAGACCAGAATGATTTCAGGCTGAGAAGTGACCTGTGGTGGACCTCTAATTACTCTGCCAAAACAACACTGATGTCTGAAGCATCTATTTGATTTTGGGGGCATGGATTTGGGAAGTAGCTGCTTGTTGCTGAAGACTGTAGAAACTCTGACCCAAGATGACCCTTTTATTCCTCTACAAGCGAGGGTATAGAATGAAAAGAATATAAAGGAGACTTGTACTCCTGGTCCCACTGCAGCTCACAGCAGCAGATGAAAATAGGAACAAGAGTGTGGTAGGCATTGGCTGCTGCCTGCTGCTGTTCAGCCACTATGGGCAACGTCAAAGAAACTGCCTCAGTCTGTCAATAACCATCAATTCAGTGAAGCTGAAGAGATCAAAGCTTACAGCAAAGGAGAGGTTTTATTGTGCAAGCCCACCAGGGTCTGTAAACTTGCTTCTACGAGAGATCAAAAGCTGAAAGGGTGCATGACTTGTCCAAACTTCACTTTTGGCTTCACAGGCCCCATAGGCACTGCCAGCCTTACACTCAGACAGAACCAAACGCTGCATTGCTCCAAACCGTTAGCCTCAGGCAAAATACCCGGTATGGTGGCATTCCTTGGGAAAGGAGGATTTAAGTACAGAAAGCCTAGCTGACAGTGAATGATGCATTGCTGTACAGCAACAGGACCACTGTGCTTTTCCTAACAGAGCTGTGACATGCTGGACTCCGTCCCAGGGCACAGCGTTATAGATGGAGTGGGAAAGAGACACAGAGAGGAGAAGCCTTCTGTGTGTGCAGTGGCCTGTGGCAAATGGTCCAAGTGGCAGGTACTGCAGACAGCAGCATCACCCCTGGCCAAAAGGTTGCTTTGGTCATCTTCCAGAGCCTGCTTTGCATTCACACTGCCAGGTCCCAGTAAGGAGCAGTTGGTGCAGCCAGGTCAGTGCCCACACTGCCACACATTCCCATTTCAGTATGGGGGCTTTGGGAATTTCCCAGGAGTGGGAATCAACTGAATCATAGAATCATATAAAGTTGCTCAGGTTGGAAAAGATCTTAAAGATCATCAAGTCCAACCAATGGCGTTTGAGTTCTGCTAAGTGATGAACTTGGAATTTGAGCTGCAATTCAGCAATAATTGATGTAGTACTTGTTTTAATGTCTGCCATTAACTGCAAAAGCAGAAAATGCAGCATCTGCATGACACTGCAATGGCAGATGATCCACGACTGCTCATTTTGAGATATGACGAAAGAGAGCAGGACACCTGGTTTCCATCCTGCTCTCAGTGATGCACCAGGTCACACCCATTTCTGTAACAGTTGGATTGTACCAAGGATCCCTCCTGCAGGTTGCACCCCCGCTGTGACGTACGAGCAGCACTTGGCATGAACAGGTTTCTCTCCAGTCCAACTCATCAGATGTCATGGGAAGACAATTTTATATTGTAGGAACACTGCAGCTGTGGAAGGCAGCCCGGTGGCAATCTCTTCAGCATGCCTGACCTTTGGTCCGTATGGTCTTTTATCCATAGCCTTTCACAGAATCGCAGGGGTCGGAAGTGACCTCTGGAGAGGTCCCTGCTGGTAGGGTTCCTCTGGGATAACCTGGTGTTGGTCACAGGAACTGAACTGCAGGCTGAAGCTTTGGTTCACAGGGTGAGAGGGAAAGCAGCCTGGCACATGGCTCCTGCTTGGTGCTCGCTGCTGTAGTCAGAACTCAGAAGGAAATCCTGCTGGGTGGCTTTGCAGCTACTAACATAAAATCTTGTCCAGCATACCACTGGCTGGGCACACTGCACGGTGCTACTGTGCCCCCAGCTCCTGGGACAGTGGCACCGAGAGCAGCAAGGGCACTCAGGGTTGGCATCCTGTATTGCACTGGGAGCTCAACTGTCCCCTGACCCTGCAGATGCATCCTTAAGGATGCTCTGAGTGAGGCAAGGAGGGGTGAGAGTGCTGTGTGCCCCCACCACTCCACCGTAGCACTCCTTGCTATGGGCTCAGATATACAGGGAAATCTGCACAGCCCTTTCTCCTTTGGTTAGAGTGGCATCCAGTGGCCCATACGCCTTCTTGAGGGCTGTGTTACAGAGCCCTTACTCTCACTGGCATGCAAGTGTCCATCTCCATTTCAAAGTCTCTTCCTCAAAACCCTCACCTGAATATAGGAACCTCTGCCTCCTTCCATCTCTGCCCTCCCCCTAAGGTCTGGCCCAGGGTCCCTCCCAGTGCTCTGCAGAGATCTCCTGCAGGCTGCAGTGCTGCTGGCTTTCTGATGTCACTCACAGAGTGCTCTTAGCCAGGGGCAGCGATGTCGCAATAAATACCCTCTTGGGTGCACATGGGAGGACAGAGATGGAACTGCATTGCCCCCACCCTCAAGCTCCTCAGACAGAACAGATGGCCGGGCCGTTCCATCATCCTTTCTGCCATGGCTGCCCCCAACCCAACCAGACCCAACCCTGTGGCCTGGGCTCCTGCTCAGCATTCTGCACCCAGCTCTGCTGTGCAGCATTGGGCTCAGGTGCTCTCGCGGCACCTGAGATCAGCCCTGTCTTCTGAGACATCACACAAGTACGGCTGGGGGTGTGTGCAGGGGATTTATTAATAACCTGCCTGATTTCACCTGCCTGCTCAGTCATAACAGTCCCAGACATGCTGCCTTTCCTCCCCCGTTTTCCATATGCTAATGCTTTCCTCTCACCTGCCAGGGGCTGCTTCATGTCAGCCTGACAGACAGCCCTTTAACTTTCTCCTCCTGCAAACTGTGTGGTCCAGGAGAAGGAGGTCATCTGCCAGAGGAGGTCTCGTGGCCCGGTGTGTTTCCAAACCATTTGGAGCCCTGAGTGGAGGGAGCCAAACCATGGTTTGGGGCCAGTGGCCCCAGGTCCCTGCCCCATGCTGCTGCACCCAATACATCCCAGGGGTTGCTGGCCTTCAGCAGCAGGTGCTGCACTGTCCTGCACTAGGTCTTCTGAGCTGGATAGAGACGTGCTCTGGAGCTGTTGCTCATGGCTCCCCTAAACCTTCTCTGTCTTCGCTCCTTAAAATGGCTCTGTGTGCAGCAGGGTGAGTCTGGACACAGCCCAGGCCAGCTGAGCACTTGGCTGCTGCAGCACCACATGCTGCAGGTCCCTGCAGGCAGCAGGGCTGCAGTAGCCCAGGTAGGGACAAGGGGGCCACAAAAGGGTGAAGGCAGGAAAGGTCAAGTTTAGGCCTGGGAAGCTCCAGATGACCTTTGCCTCTCCTGCCTGCTGCTGCCCACAGGGCTTTTCCCCTTCTCTCCTTAGGCCTGCAGGGGGCTGAAGCCATCCCCTGGAGGAAGCTGCTTGCTGGGGAGCAGAGAGCTCCCTGTATCCCTCTGCATTCAGTTCCACAGATCCCCAAGCCAAGGCAGTTCTCATGCTGTCCTTCGCTTTGTTTTAGGGGCCTTCAATAACCAAGAACTTTCAGAAAGGCAGGCATGGGACATGAACCTCCATTTGTCATTTGTTCTGCTTGGAGTCTGTTCTGCCCACTGCCCCGCAACAAGCCCAAATGTTTCCCCTCCCCGTACCCTTCTCCCAGCTACTGGAGGAGGCTGGCGTCCTTACCAGGACCTGCAAAGAGCTGGAGATGGGCACCAGAATTTCCTGGGCCAGGCTGGGCAGTGGGGGCTGGTGCTGAGCAACCCCTGGGGTCCTGGCGAGGCCCTTCCCAGCACCCTGTTGTGCCTTCCCTCTCCCTCAGGCTCCCAGGTATCAGGCTGTGTTTCTCAGTAGTTATTACCCATGTTGAGCACCTCCCTCTATTCTTGGACCTTTCGAGCATCTTTTGTTTCCCAGGCATTCTCCTCTCCCTCTTTATTTTTAAATTAAAAAGGATTTAAAAAAAAAAAAAAAAAAAGACGTTTCCATAGGAACTTTGGTGAGAAGCTGATTCCGACCTCATTATTTGCTCAGTGAAAGGAACTTTATTTTCATCTGTTTGTGTACATTGTCAGATTTTGGCTAAACCTACTTTCCTGACTTTGTACAGCACGTTCTTTTAATCTTCATTTCAAATGCATTCATCCCGTGGCTTAATTTATCCCATATTGTGATCAAATTTAGCTGAAAGCGATCTGCTTTGCCAATTTTGAATATTCATCAGCTGCCTCGTTCATTCACCAAAGCAAACCCCGCTCAGAGCGGGCAGCCACAACTGCAGCAGCCTCTGCCGGGTGCCGCTGAGCAGGGCAGTGCTCAGGGCGCTGCTCCCAGAGCTGCCCCCCAGCCCAGTGAGAGCTGTGTGCCTGCTGCCGGCAGTGCTGGCAGCCCCCTGCCATGCTGGCAGATCACTGGGAATGGGTGGCCCCGACATGGGCTGCCTGGCTACACACAGCAGCGTGGGGCCGTGGGGTGCTGGCACGGTTGGTTGTCTGAAGGAAGAGGAAAGGAGGCTGCCCAGCCCAGGGGGAATCATGAGATCGAGAGGTGGAGGTTGGATGCCTTTGCCAGGGTCCCCTATGGGGCCCAGAGGTGGTTGAGGACAACTCCACTCTGTTTGGAACTTGTGCACAGATAGGATCTTCTCAGTCTCTCCTCATGACCTAGCCTTGTTCAATCAGAACCATCAAGGTTTCATCCTATCCTACATCCTTCTGGGTGAATGTTGAGGGAGGAGGCTGTCCCCACTGCTCTGCTGCTGTGAGACCCCACTGCAGCACTGCATCCAGCCCTGGGGCTGCCGTTACAAGAAGGACGCAGAGCTCTGGAGCAGGTCCAGAGGAGGCCACAGAGGTGCTCAGAGGCTGGAGTACCTCTGCTATGAAGAGGCTGAGGGAGCTGGGGGTGTTTGCCTGGAGAGGAGAGGGCTCTGGGAAGACCACCGTGCGGCCTTCCAGTACTTACAGGGAACCTACCAGAAAGATGAGACGCTTTACTAACAAAGGGAAATGGTTTAAAACTGAAAGAAGGGAGAACGAGGTCAGATGTGAGGAGGAAGTTCTTTGCTCAGAGGCAGTGCGGCCCCGGCACTGCAGCCCGGAGCAGGGGGTGCCCCATCCCAGGAGCATTCCAGGGCAGGTTGGATGGGGCTCTGGGGCATTTGGTCTAGAGGGAGATGTACCTGCTCATGGCAGGGTTGTGGAACGAGGGGACCTAACCCTAACCCAAACCATTCTGTGATTCTATGAATTCATTATCCAGAGAAAAACTCATGAGATGTTTGGGAAAACACTGTTAGCATGGGGTGCACAACATGTTTTCTCACAGTGCCCAGCTGCCGCTGGGGGACAAGCAGCTCTTTCTCTGGGAAGGTGCTGTCAGCACTTCTCCCTGATTTAGTCCTGTCTTGGCTGTGACCATCTGCCCAAAGCACAAAACAAGGGTCCCTGACCTCAGCTGTGTATTAACAGCAGTGAAGGTCAGCTGTGGTTTCTTTCCTCAAAACCTACCAGAGTGTTCTATTTGTGCAGGTCCTGCACTGTGAGCACAGCTCCAAGAGGCAGTGCTGGGAAGCAAGGCCCAGCCTGGCTCTCAGTGCCTGGGGTCCCTCAGCCGCTGTGCTGCTCCGTGCAGCCATGAATGAGGGAAGGAAGCGTGCCGCCCACCATTTGTGCTGCCGCTTGTTTACTCTTCCATTTTCAGGTTACCAGCAAAATGACTCTATGACAAAGTTGAAAGAAAATGACCTTGGTGATGATACTGAGGTTTCTAAAAGGAGCTTTAGTACAGAAATGATACAGATTGCCCCATTCCCTTTGTGTCTGTGAATTAGCAGTATCTTAATGACATGAAAAAGCTTGTTTGAAAACTGGGATGAAACAGTTCTATTCACTAAATATTTATGAAAAAAAAATTAAAATAAAATAAAAAAATTCCAAGGTGGATTGTTTTGGCATCAGTGTCTCTTCCCACTCCCCCAGGCTCAGCCTCCACAGTCCCAGGGGCCGAAGGAAGGAAAAAGGCAGAACTGCTTGCACCTCGCAGAGCCATGTTCCCACAGCATGGGCACTGCTTTGTGCCCTGTGCCCCACTGCTGCTGTGCAGATCAAGGGTGAACACACGTGGGCAAAGAGGTGGGCACACGTGGGCATCGTGAGCAAAGAGGTGTTTAGTTCAGGGTCTCATGGCTGTTATATTACACTTCTCTAGCTGACCATGTCACATCCTTATTAAATTATGCTTTCAGTCTCAGTTTCCTCATCCATAAGAGGCACAGCCTAATAAAATCTGGATCATGGATCAAAATGATGTTCTTGGTATATTCAGCTGGAAAATGGATACCTGTGGTGCCTGTGAGATATTCATAAGCCAAGAACCAGTCTGAGAGCCAAACGGTGGGCTTTTCCAAGGCAGAGCTCAGCGCACTCAGCCAATCAGTACTAGCTGTGTCCTGTTCTTCTGGAAGACATGAGATTGCTAATACAGAAACAAATGAGGTTGCAAAGTGTTTCAGGAGAGAGATCAGAAGCCGTGGGTGAGGAGCCAGCTGGGAGACGGACGTAGCATTTCAGCACTGGAAGAAAGTGTGGGCTCTGGGGGTGAGAATAGCCCAAGTAAACACCGGGAGCAAAGGGCCTCAGCAAAGCCAGAGGCAGCATTTGTAAAAGGGCTTCAGCATTTTGTGCATCACCTTTCTCTAGAAGGTCTAGTGTGATATGCCCGGAGTGAGACAAAGCAGAAATTCATGCATAATGCTGCCACCGAATCTCCCATTAAATCCATCCCTCAGTATTAACGTCACTTTACAGCTCTTGCACTCACGTTGCACTGCCCCTAGAGACTTGAGATTACCAGGAGAGAAGCACACTGGGGCTTTAAGATGGGCTCCCACAGCACCATGCCACGTTACACCAGCTGAGCATCTGCCCCTAATCTGGTTTAGCTGAACGCAGCTCAACAAAACCACTAAGTGGATTGTCTTATCTCTTCTCCACTAACCCAATATGTGAATCAGATCTGGCTGGTTTCTGTATGGTGTACGAGTTTGCCCTGCAATCACTCAGGAAGTCTGTGCCATTATTCAGCACAGTCCCAGCCAGCTGGCTCCAGCCTCCTTTGCCACCGTTGCCACGCCGTGCAGGGTCCTTTGCTGTATGCCTCAGCCACGCAACTCCTGGGCTATTGGGCAGAATAGATGTGCCCTACCCCGACTTCTCTGCATCCTTTGCTGGCCACAGTCGCCTCCCATCTCCCTTTAGTGTTGCAGCAAGGGCAAGAGCAGGATGCAACCCTGTGCTGATTTGTTCCTTTATCAGCAGCACTGTCTGCACTGACAGGACTTTGAAGGCACAAGCTGGGAGTTCTACACAGGCAGTTCTCCTATTTTCTGCTGTCCTGGTGCAGGCTTTGGCACAGGTGATGGGTGAGGGGAAGAGGAAGGGAAGAGGCAGGGGCATGACCATTGGAAGGTGGCCAAGAACACCTGTATGAGAAGTGCAGCTCAGGAACCAAGGTCCTGTCCCTTTTTTAATTCCAACAAGCCTACTTCAGGTTCTTGAATCATTCAGGCCTGCAGTGTAACACAACTAATGCTCACAGCCCACGTTCATTTCTCTACCTGCTTGCAGTAGACAGCAGCTTCCAGCCCTGGAGCACAATCTCCAGCCCTGCCTGGACATGGCACTGCTTGCCTGTCTTTCCTAGGTCAAAAAAGCAGGGACAAAGAGCAGGTGATCAAAGGTCTTTTTTGGCTGGAGATCTCAGGCTGAGACTGAAGGGGCATCAGCCAAGCACAGCATGGGGCAGTGCTCCCCCAAGCCATCAAGTCACTGCTGCAGGGTCCTGGAACAGACTGGCAGTGTGACCACAGGGCATTCCTGCCACCACAACAGCAGGCACAGGGCAAGAGCAGTACTGTCCCTAGTAGCTGAGACAAAATATCCTGGATGAAAACTCGTTATGCATGGAAGAAAATAAGTGCAACTCAAAGCATTCTGCTCCCCAAGGAAGATGGGGATGGAGAGCAGTGTCACCCCATCATACTTTCAACAGGGAACAAGAGGTTGCCTTAGCAGAAATGAGCAGATTAATTTTCTGCCTGCTGCTTGCCAAGGACGAGCTGTGTTTGCAACCTACAACACTGCAAGACATGCACTCCCTGCTGGAGCCATGTTACACCAGGGACATGCTTGGCCACTTGCAGCCTACTTTATGTCTCCCTGGCCTTTCTGATTACTTGCTGCTACAGTTCTTGTCTGTGACTGGTACCAGCTTTTTAATTTCCCAAGCTGCTTAGAATCAAGCAAGATTGGATATGAGTTCTCCTGGGACAGTCACTTTCTTGCTTTTTTTTAAAAGAAAGAACAACCCCTTAGAGCTTTCAGAGACAGGTTAAAGGCCACTCAAGTCCTCAAGGCTCCAATTTAGATCAAGATCAGCATATTCTTGTTGTGAATGAAAAGGAATTTCCTCTGGACACGTCCAGAGAGCTTTTCCAGAGAGCAATGTGGTCCCTCAGCAAATTTGCTGATGACACCGAGCTGTGGGGTGCAGTTGAGATACCAGAAGGATGGGATGCGATTCCAGGGGACCTGGGCAGGCTGAGCAGTGAGCCCAGGTGAACCTCATGAAGTTCAACAAATGCAAGTGCAAGGTCTTGCACCTGACTCAAGGCAACCCCACTTCCAATACAAGCTGGGAGATGAAAGGATTGAGAGCAGCCCTGCTAAAAAAGATTTGGGGTGGGTGGGAAGCTGGACATGAGCCAGCAATGTGCCCTCAGCCCAGAAAGCCAGCTGTATCCCGAGCTGCATCAAAAGAAGCACGGCCAGCAGGGCAAGGGAGGGGATCTGCCCCTCTGCTCTGCGAGACCCCACCTGGAGTACTGCATCCAGTTGTGGAGTCCTCAGTACAGCAGAGACATGGAGCTGTTGGAGTGTGTCCAGAGGAGGGCCACAAAAGCGATCCCAGGGATGGAACATCTCTCCTGTGAGGACAGGCTGAGAGAGCTGGGGCTGTGCAGCATGGAGAGGAGAAGGCTGTGAGGTGACCTGAGGGCACCCCTGCCGTATGTAAAAGGGAACAATAGGAAAGAAGAGGACAGACTCTTCTGTGTGATAAAACAAGGGGAAATGGCTTCAAGGTTAGGGAAGGGAGATTTAGATTAGATACAAGGAAAAAATCTTTTACAGTGAGGGTGGTGAGGTACTGGAACAGGTTGCACAGAGATGTGGATGTCCTGGAGACTTTCAAGGCCAGGCTGGACCAGGCCCTGAGCAACCTGATGGAGCTGTTGTGTCCCCATTGCAGGGGAGTGGGCTAGATGGCCCTCAGAGGTCCCTTCCAACTCTAAGAATTCTGTGATTCTATGATTCTTCTCCCAGATGTACACCTGGCAGTTCCCATCCAGTCCCAGCTGAAAGCATCCTTTATACTCATCTGCTGCTCAGCATCGTTTGCAAAAAGAGTTGTAGTAGAGGTGAACACAGATTTAATTTCCAGACTTTGTGACACTAAAACACAGTGAGAGAGAGGCTGATGTGAGGTTTTGTGTTTTCTGCTGGCTGTTCAGGTCTAGACCTCCTGCCCTTCTGGAAACCACCACCCTTCTCTACTCCCTCTGAGCAATGGTAATCCCCTTCTGCTCATAGTGCTTCCATCTCTCTCCAGTGAAGCTTGAAAACAGGACTGACAGAACTGGGAACCACAATTCTCTCCTGTAGCAAACAAGGTAGGGAAAAGCCACACAGCTCCAAAACCTCCAGCTACCTCGGACCTTTACACCTCTTCCAGGTTGCTGTGCAATCCTCTGTGTTTTATGTCCTTTGTGTAGGTGCGAGTGCAGTGCCCTGTGCAGCAAGTTTTGCTCTTCTGCAGTGCCCCAGCATGCCAGCATGTGCTAAGAACAGCTAGTCACTGAGCTGACTTGATTTTTAATGGCAGAATGAGGTGAGCGCTGTGCCCCAGCGGGACCTCATCTTCCTCCCTCAGCACTGCTGGTGGAAAGAAGTAGAGGTGTGCTCCTTGTTGTGCTTCATCCCTGGGGGCAAGGAGGAGAGGAGTCTGTGCTGGTGGTGACACCAGGAGACAACCAATCACAAGTCACCATTTCTAGTGACTATAGGGTTACTGAGTCCTGGTGGATAAGCAAAAGACAGCATATGCCTCTTGCTACAAACTGTGGGGGTCTGAGATCTTCCATGAGCAGAGTAAGGGTGGAGGCTTTCCAGGTTCAGCTTCAGCCATGGTAGTTTACAGTGGATTTCAGCCCTCTTGTGTTGTGCTTGCTGCATGTAGCACTGGGCTGCAGGTCAGTAATGGTTTCAGTGACAGGGGCTCTATGTGTTTCTTCACCAGTCCTCAGTTATTCACAGCACATGCACTGCTGTGGGCCTTGCACACCCTGGACACTCCCTATCCATGGCTCATCAGGGCACCAGGTGAGGATATGAGACAGTCACACATCTCCTCCAGCCACACCAATAGCAACTCAGAGTCTCCCAGCCCTGGATGTAAAGGCAGACTCCATCCACCCCAAGAGCAAGGTGTTCTGCACCTCCAGGGCAAGCACAGACCTACTAGAAGTCTGCCACAGGACAGGGTATCTTGCAAAGATGGGAGGGATAATTCTAATGGTGCTTTCTTGTTTCTCTTGAAATCGTGGATGAACTGGAGGAGGAAGACTGTCAGAAGGCAGCTTAATTCCTTGCAGTCTGCTCTGAAGCACACAATGTTTTTAATACTCTCAATTAAGTCATGCAGAGGAAGCTAACTATCACAGGGTATTACAGAAAATTGAGAAGTTGCGCTCCCCACACAGAACCTGAGCAGCTGAGAGGCGACTCTGAATGAGGCACAGAAATCAACAGAACACAGAAGAGTTCATGGCTCTTATAAATCAAAAGCAGCAGTATTGGAAGGGTAGTGGATCCCCAACAGGAGATGAGATCTTGTAGTGATTCAGATACAGCAGAAAAAGCTCACAAAGTCACCAGAAAAAAAACACAAACAAAAAAAAACCTAACACAATTAACTGCAAAGCAACTAGAATTTGCTCACCAAAGAAGATGTCCAGGTTGTCCTGGCACTGTTGACCTGATGGTGGATATGATCATCACAGGGTTGGACCCTTCCGATCCCTACAGATCTGTGATCCCGTGATTCCCTGACACCCTGGCTCAGAGCTTACACAGAGCAGCGTTCACCTCCACGGGCACTTGAGAAAAGTGACCAGTGGGAAACAGCTGTGAAGGGAAACAGGTGACCTCCATCTGTATGGAGTTGCCTCAGGTGGGATGAGAAGAAGCTGCTTCAGCGTGCAGGGAAAGGAGAAGTGCTGCGGAGGGGCAGTGCACACCGTGCAGCAGCCTGGCTCTCCCTGTGCAGCACTGACCCAATGCCCCTGGGGATGGCACATGGCACAGGGCAGCACCGTGCAGCACCAGCTCAAGTGATGGCAAATAACGCTAAGCATTTTCATATGCTTGCTGAACGCAATCCTACGGACAGCAAAAAATACTCACGTTGCTTTCCACTGTGGTGGAGGAATGTGAGAGTAGGTTTCAAGATTGCGGAGAAATAATAAAGTTTTCAGTATATTTGTGACTCGATTTTCAGTCAGAATAAATACATGACCTGAAAATTGTCAAATGAAATGTATAGAGTTGCAATCAGGCATTCAACTCAAACCTTCAATCATCTCTCGCTCCTGAACTTTCACAAGCCCTATCTTAGCAGAGGGAAATATCCCTCACTTCACAGCCGTGCCTTATTCCTGTCATTGCTTTTTGGCAGGACGTACGTTTGTAAATAACTATTCTCAAGGATGAAGCACAGGAAAAATAAAATTCCATAAAAAATCACTGACAAATTTCCGAGAACTCCCCCAGAACTGCAGCCACCACCACGGAACCAGGCTGATGTGCAAGTTTCACAAAAAACAGGTTGCATACCCCACTGGTTTTATGGCTTTGTTGCTCTGCTTTTTATGTTCTAATAAAAAAAAAAATTAAAATATTTTGATATTCATATACATTAACTATGTTTTATATTATATGAGGGTGGCTCCGAAAGTAATGCCTGCTATTTTATGCTGTTGGCCCACAGTTCAGAGGTGGATGCTGGTGGTACGGCAGCAGACGCTGGACCTTCCCACCAATGTCCCGTTATGCTTTGTGCCACGTGACAGATGGCAGCAGAGGGGCAGTCTGACAGGGTGGCATCTGACAAGGGAGTGAGTATGGAGCAAAGTTGTGGGATTTAATTCCTCCATGTGGAAAAAATGGCACCCAGTGACATTCATCAATGCTTGCTGAGTGTTTATGGAGACCAAACAGTGGATGCTGGCACAGTGCAGCAATGGGTTTCAGCAGTGGCAACAGTGGCAGTGGGGCAGCTCTGCTGGTGCAGATGTCTACAAGCACAGCATGCAGGCACTTGTTCATCACTGGTGAAAATGCACAGCTAATGGTGGTGACTATATTGAAAAAGGGTGTTATGCAGCTGAGAACTTGCACTAGCTGTGGTACTGTGCTCATTGTACCATGGAAATAAATAGGAGGCATTGCTTTTGGAGCAGCCTACGTGTATGTGGCCCAAGGCAATGCCTCTTCACTCAATGCTCCCAGGCAAGCCAAAAGGTTGAACACCATGATCTAACAGAAACGATCAGAAACCTTGACCAGACCTGGGAGAAGTTTTGTGAAGAGTGAGGACTAATGAACTAAACTAATGAAAACTAAATACTCTGTAAATAACAAGTCTGGAACAGTGATGAACACTGTAAGGTGCCAGACTTGGCTGTGGGAGACTGTTGGAAAACATCAACTGCAGAGGCAGGAGGAAGACCTGGCCCAGTTGTCAGCTGTGGGAAGTTGACTAATGTCTTCCAAAGCCCCAGGAACACCAAACAGGCCTGAGCAGCAGCAGCTGTGCTCTCTTCTGCTGTCACCACAAGCTTTCCTGTAGCTTTGCACCCTTGAGGTAGAAGCTCACCCTGGGGATGCAAGGCTGGGGGCTTGGCACTGCCCCAGTGAGGAAGAGGGCCTGGGATGGGCTTCTGCTGCCAAAGGTGAAGTGCAACCACCCTGCAGAGAGGCACCCACAGGTGAGGCTTTGCTGTGTTGGTGTAGGCATGAAGAGCCACAAATCTGGAGATGCCTGGTTTCCCACATGGAAGGCGGTAGCATGGCTCCTGGTGCACAGAGCAATCAGACCCAGGGCCAGCTCTCAGTCTGCATGTATTCCCCTGAGAAAACAAGGGCAGTGCAGGACTGTGCTCTGGCTCTGTTCCACTGGGGCAGAATTTCCTAGGACAGTCCTGGCTGGTGCTTATCTAAAGGCTTAACAAAGCAGAGGCAAAGAAGTCAGAGAGGCCAGGAAGAAGCTGGGGCCGCTGACCCTGGGCTCTGGGCATTGCCAACACATGGCATCCACCATTTGCAGTGCTGTTCTGTGCCACAAGGTTTCTTACAAACACCCGTTTGGGGATTTTCTTGTCCCAGTACCAGAGCTGTGGTTGGTCCCCACGGTTACCAATGGGCTGTCAGTTTGCTGAGGCAGTTTCGCATGAAGGATGTGTCAGCTTCCAAGGCTGTCTGGCAGCAGGATGATGTGCTCTGCCAAAAGCTGCTGTTATCAGAAAGGGGAGAAGGGAAAATGTCGTAGCACCGAAATCCTATGGGTAAGAAGGGGAGATGGCAAGGCTTGGTTAGAGAGGCAGCAGCACGTTTCTGTGGCTCAGCAGGAGGATGGGTGACCCTGCAGTGCTCACCTGCACAGCTGCTGCTGGGGCTCAGTGCTGGAGGAGAACCAACCCACCCTTCTCCCCTCACACTGCAGCCTCAGCCTCTACCTGCTGCAGCCTTGCTTCCTCGTGCCGCATCCTTTCTGTGTTCCTTCCCTACCATGCTTAGTCTAAAATTTACTCTCTTTTAGTTTAAACCTGTTACTCCCTGTCCTACTACTACGGACTCAATTTGTCACAGGTCAGCTGCTGGGGAATGCCTGTGCAGCCCAGCATGGCATTTCTTGGTCTTTCACACTGGGCATCTGGCTCTTTGAAGCAGTGTTTCCTGATGTGTGCTCTCATGTTGGTGTGTGGGAGTGGGCAGCCTTGCCCCAGGTGCCCCCCAGCCGGCCCCTGCCACACACCAACAGGCACTGCCATGCAGTGTGACACAAGAAGGACTAAGCTCCTTTGACCTGTGGTATATGAATAAATGCAGAAATGAGCCAAAACCTCGCTTTACATAATAAACCATGTGAATAAATCATGGCTTTGTGCATTTGGCTGTTCCCTGCAGCTGAGGGAGGCACACAAGCAGCACAGCCATCCCTGCAGGGCAGTCACCCAGTGTCCAACGTCCCCCCAGACATAGGCACTGTAATTTGCTGAATGTCTCTATATTAAAAGAGCAGTTTTTACTCAGAAGAGAGAAGCAGAAAAATGTGCTTTCTTCCTCGATTCCTTATGTAAGGAATCAAGGAAGGAATCCAGGAAGGAAGAAAAAATCTCCAAACTTTGCTGTGAATGGGCTGCAGCCAGCGAGGACGCTTGCAGGGAGAAGCGCAAGGAGCTGATGAGTCCCAGCTGCCCTTCCCAGCCACCCCACAGTGGTGTGTTCTGAGGTTATGCGCACACCATCATCTCAGACTGTTGTTTTAGACCTGCTCCAGCTTTAGTCCCTCTTTGCCAGTGTGACACCCTGCGGAGTCCATAGCTTGCTTGCACCTTTGTAAGGACAGGCTTTTCCATATTTTATACTTATGCATGACAGCCTCTTTGCTGGCTCATCTCCTGCGTTGTGAGGAAGAGTGAATAACTGTCTCTGCTGTGTTCCTGCCCACACCTCCCCATGCATGCCCCACAGTCCCTACAGGAGCAGGCCCGGCCACGGGGGGGCATTTGACATTTCTGATGGTACACTTCCATTCAATGTGTTTTCTTTCTCAGACCAAAGTCTTTTGTACCCCTGAAACTCCGAAGAGGAAGAAGTGCACAAGACCAGTGTACACTCCTGCTGCTGTTGGCATTAGCCAAGCAGCAGGCTGCATTTTCATGGCTTTCTCTTCCTGGGTCCCAGGAGGTGCCCCGTCCTTCCCTGCAACTGCTCCGTGCCAGCGACCTCTTCTCTCATGATCTGCTCCTCCTTTGGCTCCAGGAAGTCCAGCCCTGGATTGTACAGCAGCTGGCTAGACAAAACCCGTCTGAATTGGTAGAAATTAAGCAAGCTGTACGTGAGATGAGGAGCCTGGGCTGAGCACAAAATGGCTGTGTCCCTCCCAGCTGTTAATTCTGAGACTGTCAGAGCCACTTACAGATGTCTTCCTGCTGCAGACTTATCCAGGAATATGATTGTAGACAAAAAAAAAGAGATGAATAATAAAATGGAGTGTTTTTATCCATTAGCTGTGTCTCTCATACACATGCTCATATACGCAGTACAGCAATCTCCTGTTACTTGATAGGCGAGAGGCTGCGACACAAGCACACCTCCGAGTGTGCTGACAAGAAGGTGAGTCACTTGCTAGACCGATTCAGGCAGACAACTGCCAGGCAAGCACATGGCTAGATAAACAGAGAAGGGAGCGGGTACGGTAGCTGATCAGTAGGTGGAAAAGCATTAGAGATGCTTTCATGCTTCATCGATAGTGCAATAAATAAGTCACTGAGAGTGCACACGCAATCTGCAGGAATGTGAGTGATGCGCCTTTGGTGTGAGCCATACAGAGGGATGAGGTGGTCCCTGGTCAGCACAGCCAATGACTTTCGGCTCCTAATCTTCCAGACTCGATCGTACTGAACTGTGAGCTGAGATGTGCAGAAGGAAGAAGGATCTCAGCTGCAGGGACAGAGGTTTCTGTTCACAGTTCTTTTCGCTTCTGAGATTTTCTTTCTTAAAATTTAGCCTTCTCCCTGAGATTCACACAATTTCCATGCCAAGAGCCACCCGAACCACTCTTAATTTTTTGAGTATTTTTAATATCAAGGCCAGGCTGGATCTGGCTTTTGGCAGCCTAATCTGGTGATTGGCAACGCTGCACATAGCAGAGGGGTTGAAAGGCGGTCCTTTTCAATGCAGGCCATTCTATGATTCTATGAATATATACATACTTCTTAAATTTCCCTAGTAAATAGAGAAATGGGCCATTTTAATTAAAATAATTTGCAAATCTATGGTGAAAAGAGGATCATGCTTGCATTCATAGACAAGGAAGTTAAGGAGACTGGCATCTCTCTATTTCATTGCATGTGTAGGTGAGAGGGAAAAAGAGATGCATACAGATGTCAAAGCAAGAAGAGAAGGAAAGATCACTTTGAGAATGGGCAGATGAAGACAGAAGAGGGGAGGAACAGAATGGAAAATGGAGCACTCCTAGAGCATTCCTATGCAGTGAACTTCCTTGCACCTGAGAACTGCATGTTTTTCCCCATGGACTTCATCCATTCTTAGAGATGAGCAGGAGGTAGGTGGTGTTCAGACCCACCACCAAATCCTACCAAGTCCTGATATTTTTCCAAATTTCACTTGAGAAACAATATTTACATGCAGAATTACTCTAACCCTGCGTTCTGCATCACTTACTGCTTTGGGTGGTAGTCCAGCACACTTATCGCATCATCAAGAGCCGCATCACATTGCGTACAATCACTGCTGATGTATCCTAACAGAACTGTTTTGTGGTGAAATGTTTTGACACTTTGAACGAGATCGGAAGAGCAGCACACAGCGTGCTAATTAAAGGACAGCAGTTTTCAGTATATTAAATAATGACTTTAAACTAACACAAAGCTGTCGTGTCAAAGTATTTCATTAGAACACAAAGAAAGACTTTGATCTGGAAAATAAGATGTTTCAATCAAAGCTAAGCTAAAGTCATACAGAACGATATAAAACAAATACAGCGATTTAAATGAGAGAGCAGAAGAGTCAGACTCCTCTGCCCCAGCGTGAGTCCAATGCATACTGCACAGTACTGCTGCTCACACACCTCGAGTGATAGACATGTAAAGAAATGCAATTTGTATCCCTGGGAACAACAGGTAAAACAAAATGAGAAAGCAGGAGGAAACAAACGTTCTTACTTTGAAACACCATTTGCTCCTTGGTCTTTGAAACTGCATTTGCTCCAGAACCGCTCACTTTCCAGGACGGTTTTTCTCCTGAGCTGGCATTAAACAGGTTTTTGAACACGACAATTGCACGTTGAGCAAAGGCATCAGGTTTTGGTGTGTGGCATGCATGGCTCATAGCCCCTCATTCTGCCCCTTGCCGCCCATGGTGGTGTGTGTGGGGCTCCTGCCAGCACACATGGCAGCACCGTGCTGACAGCCCGCTGCCTGCTGCAGCCGCCACTCCACACCCTGAGCTGCTGCAGCAGGGACACAGGCTGCTGCACCCTTCCCTCCTTTGGTGCTGATGCTCCCTGCGTGGGTTCAGGCTGATGCGGACAGAGTGGCGGCTGCTGGTCCCCACCGATCCCCCATCAGCACAGGATCCATGCAGCACTGCAGGGTGAGCGATCTGTAGGGAGCACTGGGATCCTCCATGGCCTGATGGTATCTTTAGAAAACAGCATCTGAGAGAATTATTGTCAGCCTCTGGATTTCCCTCTCAGCCCTCATTCTGCTCCTGGTTCACACGTGGAGAGGCCCAGCTGCCTCAGGCTGCAGTGGAGAGGCTGCAGTGTCACCATAGGCACATCCTGAGCTCCCTGAGAGCAGAGCTGACCTGTCTGATGTGTCGCACACTGTCACCATGTTGGATAGAGGATGTGTTCCCCACTCCATGTGCTGTGAAGGAGCAGCAGGCAGCTGATGAACCACATAGCATCAATCCAGTCCTTGCTGCTCTGGCTGCTCAGACTACCATCTGCTAGCCCTACCACTGCCTGCAGTATTTCCACAAGCCAGAACTGATTTCTGAATATTAGTAACCTTCGTGTGAATTTCATTTATTTTCTTTTTTTACATTTACAGTCACACTTATTATGGCTGAACCCTCACAGGTTTCTCTCTCAAGCAGCTCTCTGGTTTCATCCTGTTCTCATATACTCTCATCTGCAGAATCCTGCAGCAAGGAGTACCGCAGGCACCCCCTATCCCAAAACTCCCTTCTGATCTTGCCTTGCTGCCTTCTATTTCATTTCATAGAATCACAAACCACAGCATGGCTGAGATGAAAAGCATTGGAGCCTCTCTGCCTCTGGGTAAAGAATCTCCTCCTCCCATCTGACCTAAATCTCCCCTTGCAGTTTAAACCATTCCCCCTCGTCCTGTCATCATCTGCTCATGCAAAAAGTGGGTAAGACTTCAATTAAGACTCTGAGAGCTTTCTTCATTTCTATTGCTTTGTGCGCTTGAGGGAGCAGAACCACAAAGGGTGCTCAGGAGGTGAAAGAATGGTGGGTTTTGTCTTGCCTGGTACCTCTGCCATCTCCTTCCTCCTCAGCCTGTGGGACTGGGTGCACTGCAGCGCCAGAGCAGATCCCGGCACCAACATGGCCATGCTCAGTACCCGAAGGCAAATGATACTCCAAGCACATCACAGAACCATGCCGGCTGTGCCTGTCCTCTCCCAAAAGCAGCAAGTTCCTCAGCAGGAAAGGAAGGGATGATAGAGGGAGGAGAGCTGGGCTTGCACCCAAAGTCCTGCAGTCGCCAGCACAGCACTACAGTGGTACCCCTGGGTGCAGAGCTGAAGCGAGGAAGGCAGCAGTGCCCTGTGGCCCAGGCCGTGTGCCTGCTGGAGGAGCACGGAGGCTGGCAGCTCCCGAGGCACAGCAGCCTCCCCTGCACTTTACAAAGGCCTTTTTATTTCACCTCTAAAATGTGCCTTGAGTGCTTTCTGCGTCTGAAAAATACAGGGAGGGGGTGAAAAAGTGGTATCTCCACGCTGCAGGGAGGTAATTAAGACTAATAATGATCCATGCTGTAAGTGATTTTAAAAACAAAGCACAGCTATTTCTACTTCTATTAGGCCTTTGTAAAGACTTTATAGGTTTTTATGAAGCTTATAGTTGCCTTTTTTGGATGATTAGCTGTTGGCCCCAGCCTATGGGATTTGATGCTGCACCTCAAAAGTAGCCATATCGAGCACCCCCATCCAAAGCACACTTTTCCATCTACTGAAAGAAAATTCTTCCCAGTGATTCTTGACTTTCCCCTATGCCAGTGTTAAGATAATTGCTCTGTGACGGCTCAGTGATCCCACTTGTTGGATTTGCAGATGTTCAGTCCCTGGAAATCCTACTTTTTCTTTTGGGAACTCAAACCTGACACTAATCTGGAAGCTGTATTTCTCTTGTCTCTAAGTGAAAGCTGGTTCTTTCCCCAGCTGCATTTCCCAAAATAAGCATCCTGCAAAAGGGGAACTGATACAAGACTGCTTTATCATTGCTTTGACCCAGAATAGTATCTGGAGATGGGATCTAAAGGGATCTGGGCCCAAAGACGCCAGACTATGAGAATGGAGCAAACCCAGGCCAGGGCCATGCCAGCACAGCGGAGGCAGCAGCAGGAGCTCCTCTGGGCTGCCCTCAGTGCCAGCAGTGCCCGCACAGCAGCAGTGACCGTGTGTGCCAGCGGCCTCCTGCTCACCAACAGCACTGTGCTACCGCCGGGGCCTTCCTGTGCTAAGAGATGGAGAGAGAAGGATGTGTCTGCTGATGTGCTGCTGCGAAGTTATTTGTAAAGCAGAGGTGTATTTGAACCAGAAAAAGGGGATTTCAGTCTTTCTGTGACGACTTACTAGGCTTGATTATTAACCATGTGAAATTAAAAGAGACCCTCCCTTAACCGTTGGATGTGTTTGCCTCACTAGAGGGGAAGCAACAGAGAGGATAATTTTATGGCATAGGTGACATTCAGTCCTAACCTAACCCTCAGAGAAACAAGAGAAGTGTTCTCTGGAGTGCGTCTATGAGAGGAAACATCACATGCTGCCCTCCATTTAAGGGTCACTTACTCCACTCAAAGGAAATAAAGTAAGGTTCCAGAGTCCTTTTAAGAGCGTATTTTGCAAGTAACTGTAAAAGTTAAATGTGTTAGGTATGGGCTGCCAATCAAACGTCTTACAAGATCAGCTGAATATAGCATGAGGAGAGGCAAGGAACATGATGAAAAAGACAAGCCTAGTACTGAGGCCCGTTCATCATGGTGAAACATCCTCAAAATAGCAAGAGCGGCTGCCCAGCAGGTGTGTGCTGAGCCCGGTGCACAGAGCAAGTCCTCCGGGGCAAAGCCTGCCATGGCCTGAGGTGAGAGGGACGGGATGGGGCTGGAGAGGTTTCTCCAGCCTGACCCAGACCAGCAAAACCTACAGCACTCAACATGGCTGTGGCTGCCTGCCCACATCTGCTTTGCTCTGCAGATGACAGTTTCATCGTTTCAAAGCATGTTGGTTTGAATTCAGTCAGGCTGTAAAAATATTCATTTTATCCCTAGCTCAGATGTTGAAATCAAATGTCAGTTAGAAGTAGAAACCCAGAATTATTCTGTGAGAAAAAAATGCTAAAAAGCGGTTCTTCAAGCTCTCGTCCAAAAATAAAATAAATTTTCCACGGAGTGGAGCGCTCTGGCAGTGCCTGCTCTCCCCAGTCCTGCTGCCCCCAGCAGGCTCCTGCAGCACCCTACCCGTTCCTATGCACCCCTTGAGCTGGGCAGTGCACCCAACAGCTCTGCTTTTAGTCTCTGCTTCCTACCAGAAAGCCAGTTCTCAGCCACGGCTGAGTCAGCAGCACAGGGTCACAGGGGATGATTTCAGTACCCAGGAGCAAGGGATGCAGATGCCAACCCCATAAATCCAAGCTGCCAGCACTTCCATGCAGCCCATCCCAGCATGGAAATCTCTGACTGACATTGCACTGCCATCGTCTGTGAGGCTAGGACACTGGGTTTTCTGCTCCTGTTGTGTGTTACAGTGAAGGCTTCCTCATTTTTATTTCTAGGTCACATCCTAAATATCCTTCCTTACCAGGTTACATTTATTTTTTTAATCAAATACTCTTCTGCTGAGCTGGTGCACATAACTCACCTGCCTCCTCCCTGGCAGAAACGTGGCTTGCTCCTGATCGTTTGCATGCTGAGAACTACTACCATGCCCACTGGAGCTGAGAACAGTGTATAAAAATACTGAGTTTTGGGGAGGGTGTGTGGATTTTAGGTGCATGGTTTTAATTAGAAATTGACATTTCTAAGCCTTTGGCTGCCAAGCAACAAGCATCTAGAAAATGATCTCAGTTGTGATATGTAGGTACCCAGTGTCCATCCAATATTCATCGCTGTTTTTAAAGCCTTGGGAAGGGCTGCCTCACTGTTTGTTGTACAGGCATTCATCAGCGGTCGTTAGCAATTAAACCAGGTGAGAACCACAGCAGAGCAGGTGATCTGGGATCCCACCGTGCCCCAGCACTGCTGGAGTAGCAGTGCAGTGAAGTGGGAGTTAAATTTGGTGTGAGGGTCCGCGTGGTGCCCAAATCCGTGCTCTGAGCCCCGGCAGCACAGCCCTGGCTGCTCTCTATGGGCCAGGCCTGAGGACTTGCTCCAGACTCTGCCAACGAGTAGGAGCAGCTGCAGTTCAGAGCCCATGCAAGCAAAATGGAGCAGGAGACAGCATGGAGAGATGCTTGCACAGCAGTGCTGGCGCTGCCCTCCAGACGCCCCGGCCTTGCCTCATCCTCCCTTTTTGGAAGAGATTCTTTCAAATTATCTGACTGACTCACTCCGCTCTGTGCAAAGCAGCATTCTGTGCAGCACCTCCCGTAGAGCTCAGAGCCTGGCTGGCAGCGGAGGGCAGCAGCAGGAGCAGCCTCCAGGAGCAAAGACCCACAGAGCCAGCCTGCCGCCCACTGCCCGTCCCCCCACCCTCCCCTTCCACAGAGGCAGAGCTGCCCGCCGGCTGTGGCCAGGATGGGCACCTGAGCAGAAGGAAGACAGGCCAGGACTGCCTTATTTGTTTCTCTCTTCCTTTCTCAGTACAGACTCATTGCTCAAACACAATTACTCACCTTTGCAGAGACAAAATACCTCTTGTGGAAGAGGGTAACAGTGTTGTCATTTCCTAGTGCCCAAGCCATGACTTCCTGCACTAGAAATGCACAGGAGTAGACTGATAGCATGTCTGCTGTGGCACATTCTGTCCCGAAGTGGCTCACAGCAAATGTTCCTGAGGATGTCATTAAATGCTGATAATGCACTTTAGGCTGCAGTCCTTCCTGTGGGGAGATGCCCCTGATCCCAATCTTCAGCAGCTTCTGTTCCACAGCAGGAGATCGGCTGTCCCTCATTCTCTTCCCTGTCTGGCTTAACGGGACTGCAGATGGTCCTCTTCTCTGTAAGTGACAAAGCTTTATTTCTGAGCTCTTTCCTTCAGTTTTATCCCATTACTCCTCAGTCTTCCTCCCTGACATCCCTTCAGATAATGACATATGGCCTTATACACTCAGCCCAACTGTGCTCATGGCTTGTCTTATCATTAATTGACTTGGAGTGTTACAAATGATAGAGTGTGACTGAGTTTTGTCCACTTCATTATTCCACCCTCCCGAGCCCCCAGCTCTTGGTGTGCCCTCTCTGGCATGCTCTCTGAGGAAGGGTTTATAAACCTCAGCAATTGGTGATGCATGTGGTCTCTGTAGAATCTGCCTCTCCTCAGGGGTGCTGATGGCCTCTGGCTTTCCAAGTAGTGGGAGAGATCCTTAATCTGGTTGTAGATGCCCATGAAGTAACTGCTCCATCCTTCCTTGGAGATAATGCCACCTCCAGGCCCCCAGCTAAGTCACATCTGGGGGAATTAACCACTCCCCGGTTGGGGGGATTCTGTGACAAGGAACAGCAGCAGAGGCTGCTCTGAGGGCCCATTCCTCCTAGATGGGAGCACGCTCTGAGAACTGCTGCCATTGCAGGCCAGGGCAAGGAGATAATTTCTGTGAGAGCATATAAAGACACGGGCAGAGTTTTGGGAGTGTGTGTCTGCTCCACACAACGCTGCTGTAACTTCTTCGTGCTTAAGTCAGAAGTGCACATTATGTGGGCTTGCCCCTCAGCCAGGCCAGCAGCACTGGTGGCTGTTAGTTTTACACTCCCTGCAATTTGTTTCTGTCTTCTAGAAAATAAGACTCTGCTTCTGCCTAGAGACTTCTCATATTAGACTGAACATTAAAGGGGGACCCTCATGGGTCAGTGCCAGTTTTGGCAATGTCTGGGTCACACATTCTAGCTTTCAGCTGTAGAGGTATTGCAGCTAGGCTGTTACTCACCAGCATTTTTGCTCAGCAAGGAGCAGAGAGGAGAAGAGTTAATTTCTTAGTGATTCATTGATAGAAGATCCAAGCAAAACAGGCCTGCGTTCAGCCTAGCTGGGAGGCGCAGGAGGGCTGCACCGAACCCAGCTGTGTGCATGCCTCTGAACTTTCACAGCCCACCCCTCAGTGTTCTCCTGAGGTGTCTGTGCTTACAGCAGGCTGCAGGTTCTTGGGGGAAGAACCACATCTCTCTCCTGTGCTTGAGGAGTGTCCATCTGCCCTGTGTTCAGTGTACATCCCCTTTTCTGTCCTTCCCTGTGTCTGAGAGCATGGCACCTGGACCTGAACAGGACCTGCTTCTTCCTTGCTGTGCCTGGTCAGGTTCATGAGATGCCCCTCCTGTATTCCTTAGCTCCTAAGCAGTTCTGGCTGTTATTCTCACGGTCCTACAGACTCAACAGCTCCAGCATTGCTTTGTGCATGCTCAGCAGCACATTCATCAGTCCACGCAGCCACCTCACTCCTCTGACCTTGCTCTCATCCCTCCCCATGTCAGTTGCTCCCCGTGCATGGCCAACCTGGGTCATTTCTTCTGTTGGCAGTGAATGTGTGTCCACTATGACTGAAACACTGAGCAACATCTTTGATGAATTATGTCACCCTTAGAGACCGAAGTGCCAGAGGGATTGTTTCTGTTTAACAGCAGAGCACTGACTGTAGTGTGAGTTGCAAAGTCAGGTTTTTTTTTTTTACTCTTCTGGAGCTCCCTGTTTCTTCCAGCAATCCCTTCCTGTCCCCTCTGTAGGGACAGCCTCCTCACACCCTATCCCTCCTCTGCCCTGCTTGCCCCCTAAACTCTTGCAGTGCTGAAGCCCATCATGTTTGCAGTGCATACATCTCAGTGGCACGGGAAATGCCCTCAGATCACCATACCTGCTCCTGCAGGCCTCCTTCTCACCCTGCAGTCACACTGTCTTTGTCTTCTGTCCCCTTCACTCAGCATGGGGCTCTGTGTGCAGGCTTCCCTTGGTAGTCTCTAAGCTATGCTCACTCCTCATCTTTGCTCTTTCTCCTGGCCTCCACACCTAGCCATGCTGGCTAAGAAATCTGATCCTTCTGGGGTTCTCTGATGTCCTGCCCTGGTTTTCTGCCTTCCTTTCTCATCCCCGCTTCTCTGCCTCTTCCTTACACCTGTCTCCCTCTTCTCCTGGATGCCCACAGCATCCCATTCTCCAGCCCTTTCTGTTCTCCTTTCACACATTAGCTCTGGGTAATCTCCACCACCCACTAACTCCAACCACTATCTCTATGGTGATTCTCAGATCTAATGTGCTGTGCCAGACTTGTCATTTTCTTTCCAAAAAACCAGCCAGCCTGGCTGACATTTCCTGGTGGGGGCTCAGCCCATCACCCCATTTTTGGCACAGGGAAAGCAGAGCTCGGCACCTCTCACTGCAGCCCTCACCAAGCAGATGAGGCCATGTGCTCTGTGCCCTGCACCCTCGGACACCCCCTGTTCCAGCTCTGCCTAAATCCTGCACATTCTCTCCAGAGTGCTTCCAGATTAAGCCTTCCATGTTAATCCCTCCAGCTAGAATTCTTGTCTGGACTCGAGAATATTGCAGCTTGATTCCCAGCACACTCCTTACTCTAGCCTGACCACGGGCTCCTGAGCTCCTTCCTGTAAAGGCTGCTTCCCCTCTGCCTGGCTCTGTATCCCCTGTTTCTATGCCCTCCTCGCTAATCTTTCCTTTACCAGCAGGAATATGAGCTGCTTGTCTCCATTCAGAAAAGCCTCTACAGCCACAGTTTTCTTGTTAGAGTCCAAGTTCCCTCTCAGTTCCTGAGAAATGAGGTTTGGGTCTGTTTTCTAGATATTCCTCTCTGTACTCTCCCCCCAGCTCCACTACATTCCCAGCCTCCTTCCTTATCCTACCATATCCTCCTCCCCGCCAGGCTGCAGGGGCATGCCAACCTGCCAGGGCTGCTCTCCATCACTCTGGGCATAGCACATGGCTGGGAATTCCTCAGGACACAGAGTGGTGTTCGCTTCTTTTTGAGAAGTGCACAAAAACCCTGGTAAAAACAATAATAAATAGAACTATTCATGGCTTGATTGTTACTTTCTCTTGGACATTTGGGGCTGAGATGTGGCTTGGGAGGACTGCAGAACAGGCAGGATGATGGAAATGGTGTTGCCCCACAAAGCTGAAATATTCCACACTGAGCAGTCCTGCTATGATCTGGAAGCATTCTTGCCTTTGACAGAGATTAAATGTGTTCTTCCTCCGCAGCAGCATGGTGCTCTTTGAAGTCAGCCCTTCCCTCAGCATCTGCTTTCTCTTCTCTGTTCTCTCTTCTCCCCCACTGTCTGGACCCCAGTCTCCATTACTGACCAATAACATCCCAAACTTCTCTTTTGGAAGAAAAACAACATTATGAAGCTGGTAGGTGTGCACAGAGCGTGCAAACCTTCTTTGCTCTGCAAAGGGAGCCAGACACCTCTGGAACTTGGGAGAGGAAACCACCTGGGCTGAGAAAGCCTTTGGACTGTATAGAGAGTGCTGTGGGGCTTGCTGTTCCTCTCAACTTGGCCATTTCCCCTTAGGGATGAACAGAATTCTGTATTCAGGGCTGAGAAGGCAGCTGCACTTTTGCTGAATCTGCTGCAGGAAGGAAAAAAAAAATTGTATATTTCTGTTTTCCTTAGAGAATGAAGCCTTTTTCCCCAGAAAGCCAAGCTCCCCATTTTCAAAGACACAAAGGGTGAAGTGACGAGAAAATAACCACGAGCCTTGTACCACACAACCACCCAGGCCCAGTGCTGAAGATTTTGAGGTGCACAGCAGCTATAGGATTGGTGGCCGGGTGATCTGCAAACACCCGGCTCTCACATAGGACAGCCTGGTCAGGTCTCCCACACTTCCTGAGTTAGCACTCACTTCCAAAACCATAGCTAGCATACATGTAATGGAGAGAACAAAGCCACGGGCAGAAAACAAGCAAGGGAAGAGCTGAGCCCAATCTGTGCAGTGCTGTGGCAGATGCTGAGAGGCCCCAGATTAGGAAAAACTGAGAAACTTCGATGTGGGGCGCAGGACATGGTGCTGAGGCTTGGGACACGTGGACACCATTGCTTTCCAAGGGGCTCCCAGTGAGGGGGTGGTGGGGCCCCGGCAAGGGGTGGCAAAGCAATGGCAGCTGCGGGACCAGGCACGCGGCCTCCCTGCTTATCAGCACACTGGGCTGGCAGCGCAGGAAAGGGTGGGTGCCCCTCAGGGTTGGCACGCTTGAAGCTCCTGGCCAGGCAGCCGGGCTGGGGTCAGAGCAGTCTCAGAGGAGGGTACTTCCATTTCGTGGGGAACCCTGTCCCGGCCCCGCACAGGGCCTCGCCCGCTGCCCGCATTACCGAGCTGTCGCCTGTCCTTGCCGTCACAGCATCCCCGGTCACCGCACCGTCGCCGTGCTCGTCCAGCGGAAGGGGGCTGTGCCGGCCCAGCTCTGCTCCCTGCCCTGATTTCCTTGTGGAAATCCCAGAGTCTCGTCGAGATCCAGCTCTGGTTTTGGGGGCAGCCATCTCTCGCTCTCTCCCGCTCCCTCTCTCTCTTTCCTCTTCCCTCCTTCTGCTCTCCTTCCTCCTCCTCTCCCTCCCTCATCTCTGCACTGTACTCTCCGGGGGCTCTGGGTACCGCTGCAGCATCACCAGCTACCTCCATCCAGGAGGCTGGGAGCGCGGGGCGGAAGGGGAGGGCTGCGGGGGACAAGCTGAATGAATGGGCATCGCCTCGGTGCTGCTGGAGCCTCCGCATAGGGGAGAGGCGGCCGGACCGCGCCGCGGACAGGGGGGAAGCGGCGGCCGGCCAGGAGCCGGGGCCGGGCCGGGCCGGGCCAGCCGAGCCGGGCCCCCCGCCGGGCCCCCCGCC